>NW_026263014.1:0-203137 GCF_947179515.1 Apodemus sylvaticus
AAAAGAAAATTCTCCTTTTGGTTCTCTTTAGATGCTACATGTTAAGACGTACACGCCACAACAATTCTTTTCGAGATACAACGTGTAGTTTTGGAGATACAAGCTAATTTTGTACTATGCGTTATTTCTTCTCGTAAAGAGTTTCCAATGCGTACGTATATGTCTTTACTCTGCAAAACTGTATTTCCTTATGAAGTGGTATTCTTACATATCCTTTCGAGAGAAAACTGTCCTGTGCCTTCTCTTTTGAGGCTACACACTTAGACATACACGCAACATGAAAGCTTTTCGACTTACAACGTGTTGTTTAGGAAAAACAAGATAATTTCGCACGATGCAGGATTTCCTTAAAACGTGATTTTCTGAAAAATTTTGACGAAAGAAAATTCTCCTTTTGGTTCTCTTTAGATGCTACATGTTAAGACGTACACGCCACAACAATTCTTTTCGAGATACAACGTGTAGTTTTGGAGATACAAGCTAATTTTGTACTATGCGTTATTTCTTCTCGTAAAGAGTTTCCAATGCGTACGTATATGTCTTTACTCTGCAAAACTGTATTTCCTTATGAAGTGGTATTCTTACATATCCTTTCGAGAGAAAACTGTCCTGTGCCTTCTCTTTTGAGGCTACACACTTAGACATACACGCAACATGAAAGCTTTTCGACTTACAATGTGTTGTTTAGGAAAAACAAGATAATTTCGCACGATGCGGGATTTCCTTAAAACGTGATTTTCTGAAAAATTTTGACGAAAGAAAATTCTCCTTTTGGTTCTCTTTAGATGCTACATGTTAAGACGTACACGCCACAACAATTCTTTTCGAGATACAACGTGTAGTTTTGGAGATACAAGCTAATTTTGTACTATGCGTTATTTCTTCTCGTAAAGAGTTTTCAATGCGTACATATATGTCTTTACTCTGCAAAACTGTATTTCCTTATGAAGTGGTATTCTTACATATCCTTTCGAGAGAAAACTGTCCTGTGCCTTCTCTTTTGAGGCTACACACTTAGACATACACGCAACATGAAAGCTTTTCGACTTACAACGTGTTGTTTAGGAAAAACAAGATAATTTCGCAGGATGCGGGATTTCCTTAAAACGTGATTTTCTGAAAAATTTTGACGAAAGAAAATTCTCCTTTTGGTTCTCTTTAGATGCTACATGTTAAGACGTACACGCCACAACAATTCTTTTCGAGATACAACGTGTAGTTTTGGAGATACAAGCTAATTTTGTACTATGCGTTATTTCTTCTCGTAAAGAGTTTCCAATGCGTACGTATATGTCTTTACTCTGCAAAACTGTATTTCCTTATGAAGTGGTATTCTTACATATCCTTTCGAGAGAAAACTGTCCTGTGCCTTCTCTTTTGAGGCTACACACTTAGACATACACGCAACATGAAAGCTTTTCGACTTACAACGTGTTGTTTAGGAAAAACAAGATAATTTCGCACGATGCGGGATTTCCTTAAAACGTGATTTTCTGAAAAATTTTGACGAAAGAAAATTCTCCTTTTGGTTCTCTTTAGATGCTACATGTTAAGACGTACACGCCACAACAATTCTTTTCGAGATACAACGTGTAGTTTTGGAGATACAAGCTAATTTTGTACTATGCGTTATTTCTTCTCGTAAAGAGTTTCCAATGCGTACGTATATGTCTTTACTCTGCAAAACTGTATTTCCTTATGAAGTGGTATTCTTACATATCCTTTTCGAGAGAAAACTGTCCTGTGCCTTCTCTTTTGAGGCTACACACTTAGACATACACGCAACATGAAAGCTTTTCGACTTACAACGTGTTGTTTAGGAAAAAACAAGATAATTTCGCACGATGCGGGATTTCCTTAAAACGTGATTTTCTGAAAAATTTTGACGAAAGAAAATTCTCCTTTTGGTCCTCTTTAGATGCTACATGTTAAGACGTACATGCCACAACAATTCTTTTCGAGATACAACGTGTAGTTTTGGAGATACAAGCTAATTTTGTACTATGCGTTATTTCTTCTCGTAAAGAGTTTCCAATGCGTACGTATATGTCTTTACTCTGCAAAACTGTATTTCCTTATGAAGTGGTATTCTTACATATCCTTTCGAGAGAAAACTGTCCTGTGCCTTCTCTTTTGAGGCTACACACTTAGACATACACGCAACATGAAAGCTTTTCGACTTACAACGTGTTGTTTAGGAAAAACAAGATAATTTCGCACGATGCAGGATTTCCTTAAAACGTGATTTTCTGAAAAATTTTGACGAAAGAAAATTCTCCTTTGGTTCTCTTTAGATGCTACATGTTAAGACGTACACGCCACAACAATTCTTTTCGAGATACAACGTGTAGTTTTGGAGATACAAGCTAATTTTGTACTATGCGTTATTTCTTCTCGTAAAGAGTTTCCAATGCGTACGTATATGTCTTTACTCTGCAAAACTGTATTTCCTTATGAAGTGGTATTCTTACATATCCTTTCGAGAGAAAACTGTCCTGTGCCTTCTCTTTTGAGGCTACACACTTAGACATACACGCAACATGAAAGCTTTTCGACTTACAACGTGTTGTTTAGGAAAAACAAGATAATTTCGCACGATGCGGGATTTCCTTAAAACGTGATTTTCTGAAAAATTTTGACGAAAGAAAATTCTCCTTTTGGTTCTCTTTAGATGCTACATGTTAAGACGTACACGCCACAACAATTCTTTTCGAGATACAACGTGTAGTTTTGGAGATACAAGCTAATTTTGTACTATGCGTTATTTCTTCTCGTAAAGAGTTTCCAATGCGTACGTATATGTCTTTACTCTGCAAAACTGTATTTCCTTATGAAGTGGTATTCTTACATATCCTTTCGAGAGAAAACTGTCCTGTGCCTTCTCTTTTGAGGCTACACACTTAGACATACACGCAACATGAAAGCTTTTCGACTTACAACGTGTTGTTTAGGAAAAACAAGATAATTTCGCACGATGCGGGATTTCCTTAAAACGTGATTTTCTGAAAAATTTTGACGAAAGAAAATTCTCCTTTTGGTTCTCTTTAGATGCTACATGTTAAGACGTACACGCCACAACAATTCTTTTCGAGATACAACGTGTAGTTTTGGAGATACAAGCTAATTTTGTACTATGCGTTATTTCTTCTCGTAAAGAGTTTCCAATGCGTACGTATATGTCTTTACTCTGCAAAACTGTATTTCCTTATGAAGTGGTATTCTTACATATCCTTTCGAGAGAAAACTGTCCTGTGCCTTCTCTTTTGAGGCTACACACTTAGACATACACGCAACATGAAAGCTTTTCGACTTACAACGTGTTGTTTAGGAAAAACAAGATAATTTCGCACGATGCGGGATTTCCTTAAAACGTGATTTTCTGAAAAATTTTGACGAAAGAAAATTCTCCTTTTGGTTCTCTTTAGATGCTACATGTTAAGACGTACACGCCACAACAATTCTTTTCGAGATACAACGTGTAGTTTTGGAGATACAAGCTAATTTTGTACTATGCGTTATTTCTTCTCGTAAAGAGTTTCCAATGCGTACGTATATGTCTTTACTCTGCAAAACTGTATTTCCTTATGAAGTGGTATTCTTACATATCCTTTCGAGAGAAAACTGTCCTGTGACTTCTCTTTTGAGGCTACACACTTAGACATACACGCAACATGAAAGCTTTTCGACTTACAACGTGTTGTTTAGGAAAAACAAGATAATTTCGCACGATGCGGGATTTCCTTAAAACGTGATTTTCTGAAAAATTTTGACGAAAGAAAATTCTCCTTTTGGTTCTCTTTAGATGCTACATCTTAAGACGTACACGCCACAACAATTCTTTTCGAGATACAACGTGTAATTTTGGAGATACAAGCTAATTTTGTACTATGCGTTATTTCTTCTCGTAAAGAGTTTCCAATGCGTACCTATATGTCTTTACTCTGCAAAACTGTATTTCCTTATGAAGTGGTATTCTTACATATCCTTTCGAGAGAAAACTGTCCTGTGCCTTCTCTTTTGAGGCTACACACTTAGACATACACGCAACATGAAAGCTTTTCGACTTACAACGTGTTGTTTAGGAAAAACAAGATAATTTCGCACGATGCGGGATTTCCTTAAAACGTGATTTTCTGAAAAATTTTGACGAAAGAAAATTCTCCTTTTGGTTCTCTTTAGATGCTACATGTTAAGACGTACACGCCACAACAATTCTTTTCGAGATACAACGTGTAGTTTTGGAGATACAAGCTAATTTTGTACTATGCGTTATTTCTTCTCGTAAAGAGTTTCCAATGCGTACGTATATGTCTTTACTCTGCAAAACTGTATTTCCTTATGAAGTGGTATTCTTACATATCCTTTCGAGAGAAAACTGTCCTGTGCCTTCTCTTTTGAGGCTACACACTTAGACATACACGCAACATGAAAGCTTTTCGACTTACAACGTGTTGTTTAGGAAAAACAAGATAATTTCGCACGATGCGGGATTTCCTTAAAACGTGATTTTCTGAAAAATTTTGACGAAAGAAAATTCTCCTTTTGGTTCTCTTTAGATGCTACATGTTAAGACATACACGCCACAACAATTCTTTTCGAGATACAACGTGTAGTTTTGGAGATACAATCTAATTTTGTACTATGCGTTATTTCTTCTCGTAAAGAGTTTTCAATGCGTACATATATGTCTTTACTCTGCAAAACTGTATTTCCTTATGAAGTGGTATTCTTACATATCCTTTCGAGAGAAAACTGTCCTGTGCCTTCTCTTTTGAGGCTACACACTTAGACATACACGCAACATGAAAGCTTTTCGACTTACAACGTGTTGTTTAGGAAAAACAAGATAATTTCGCACGATGCGGGATTTCCTTAAAACGTGATTTTCTGAAAAATTTTGACGAAAGAAAATTCTCCTTTTGGTTCTCTTTAGATGCTACATGTTAAGACGTACACGCCACAACAATTCTTTTCGAGATACAACGTGTAGTTTTGGAGATACAAGCTAATTTTGTACTATGCGTTATTTCTTCTCGTAAAGAGTTTCCAATGCGTACGTATATGTCTTTACTCTGCAAAACTGTATTTCCTTATGAAGTGGTATTCTTACATATCCTTTCGAGAGAAAACTGTCCTGTGCCTTCTCTTTTGAGGCTACACACTTAGACATACACGCAACATGAAAGCTTTTCGACTTACAACGTGTTGTTTAGGAAAAACAAGATAATTTCGCACGATGCGGGATTTCTTTAAAACGTGATTTTCTGAAAAATTTTGACGAAAGAAAATTCTCCTTTTGGTTCTCTTTAGATGCTACATGTTAAGACGTACACGCCACAACAATTCTTTTCGAGATACAACGTGTAGTTTTGGAGATACAAGCTAATTTTGTACTATGCGTTATTTCTTCTCGTAAAGAGTTTCCAATGCGTACGTATATGTCTTTACTCTGCAAAACTGTATTTCCTTATGAAGTGGTATTCTTACATATCCTTTCGAGAGAAAACTATCCTGTGCCTTCTCTTTTGAGGCTACACACTTAGACATACACGCAACATGAAAGCTTTTCGACTTACAACGTGTTGTTTAGGAAAAACAAGATAATTTCGCACGATGCAGGATTTCCTTAAAACGTGATTTTCTGAAAAATTTTGACAAAAGAAAATTCTCCTTTTGGTTCTCTTTAGATGCTACATGTTAAGACGTACACGCCACAACAATTCTTTTCGAGATACAACGTGTAGTTTTGGAGATACAAGCTAATTTTGTACTATGCGTTATTTCTTCTCGTAAAGAGTTTCCAATGCGTACGTATATGTCTTTACTCTGCAAAACTGTATTTCCTTATGAAGTGGTATTCTTACATATCCTTTCGAGAGAAAACTGTCCTGTGCCTTCTCTTTTGAGGCTACACACTTAGACATACACGCAACATGAAAGCTTTTCGACTTACAACGTGTTGTTTAGGAAAAACAAGATAATTTCGCACGATGCAGGATTTCCTTAAAACGTGATTTTCTGAAAAATTTTGACGAAAGAAAATTCTCCTTTTGGTTCTCTTTAGATGCTACATGTTAAGACGTACACGCCACAACAATTCTTTTCGAGATACAACGTGTAGTTTTGGAGATACAAGCTAATTTTGTACTATGCGTTATTTCTTCTCGTAAAGAGTTTCCAATGCGTACGTATATGTCTTTACTCTGCAAAACTGTATTTCCTTATGAAGTGGTATTCTTACATATCCTTTCGAGAGAAAACTGTCCTGTGCCTTCTCTTTTGAGGCTACACACTTAGACATACACGCAACATGAAAGCTTTTCGACTTACAATGTGTTGTTTAGGAAAAACAAGATAATTTCGCACGATGCGGGATTTCCTTAAAACGTGATTTTCTGAAAAATTTTGACGAAAGAAAATTCTCCTTTTGGTTCTCTTTAGATGCTACATGTTAAGACGTACACGCCACAACAATTCTTTTCGAGATACAACGTGTAGTTTTGGAGATACAAGCTAATTTTGTACTATGCGTTATTTCTTCTCGTAAAGAGTTTTCAATGCGTACATATATGTCTTTACTCTGCAAAACTGTATTTCCTTATGAAGTGGTATTCTTACATATCCTTTCGAGAGAAAACTGTCCTGTGCCTTCTCTTTTGAGGCTACACACTTAGACATACACGCAACATGAAAGCTTTTCGACTTACAACGTGTTGTTTAGGAAAAACAAGATAATTTCGCAGGATGCGGGATTTCCTTAAAACGTGATTTTCTGAAAAATTTTGACGAAAGAAAATTCTCCTTTTGGTTCTCTTTAGATGCTACATGTTAAGACGTACACGCCACAACAATTCTTTTCGAGATACAACGTGTAGTTTTGGAGATACAAGCTAATTTTGTACTATGCGTTATTTCTTCTCGTAAAGAGTTTCCAATGCGTACGTATATGTCTTTACTCTGCAAAACTGTATTTCCTTATGAAGTGGTATTCTTACATATCCTTTCGAGAGAAAACTGTCCTGTGCCTTCTCTTTTGAGGCTACACACTTAGACATACACGCAACATGAAAGCTTTTCGACTTACAACGTGTTGTTTAGGAAAAACAAGATAATTTCGCACGATGCGGGATTTCCTTAAAACGTGATTTTCTGAAAAATTTTGACGAAAGAAAATTCTCCTTTTGGTTCTCTTTAGATGCTACATGTTAAGACGTACACGCCACAACAATTCTTTTCGAGATACAACGTGTAGTTTTGGAGATACAAGCTAATTTTGTACTATGCGTTATTTCTTCTCGTAAAGAGTTTCCAATGCGTACGTATATGTCTTTACTCTGCAAAACTGTATTTCCTTATGAAGTGGTATTCTTACATATCCTTTCGAGAGAAAACTGTCCTGTGCCTTCTCTTTTGAGGCTACACACTTAGACATACACGCAACATGAAAGCTTTTCGACTTACAACGTGTTGTTTAGGAAAAACAAGATAATTTCGCACGATGCGGGATTTCCTTAAAACGTGATTTTCTGAAAAATTTTGACGAAAGAAAATTCTCCTTTTGGTCCTCTTTAGATGCTACATGTTAAGACGTACATGCCACAACAATTCTTTTCGAGATACAACGTGTAGTTTTGGAGATACAAGCTAATTTTGTACTATGCGTTATTTCTTCTCGTAAAGAGTTTCCAATGCGTACGTATATGTCTTTACTCTGCAAAACTGTATTTCCTTATGAAGTGGTATTCTTACATATCCTTTCGAGAGAAAACTGTCCTGTGCCTTCTCTTTTGAGGCTACACACTTAGACATACACGCAACATGAAAGCTTTTCGACTTACAACGTGTTGTTTAGGAAAAACAAGATAATTTCGCACGATGCGGGATTTCCTTAAAACGTGATTTTCTGAAAAATTTTGACGAAAGAAAATTCTCCTTTTGGTTCTCTTTAGATGCTACATGTTAAGACGTACACGCCACCACAATTCTTTTCGAGATACAACGTGTAGTTTTGGAGATACAAGCTAATTTTGTACAATGCGTTATTTCTTCTCGTAAAGAGTTTCCAATGCGTACGTATATGTCTTTACTCTGCAAAACTGTATTTCCTTATGAAGTGGTATTCTTACATATCCTTTCGAGAGAAAACTGTCCTGTGCCTTCTCTTTTGAGGCTACACACTTAGACATACACGCAACATGAAAGCTTTTCGACTTACAACGTGTTGTTTAGGAAAAACAAGATAATTTCGCACGATGCGGGATTTCCTTAAAACGTGATTTTCTGAAAAATTTTGACGAAAGAAAATTCTCCTTTTGGTTCTCTTTAGATGCTACATGTTAAGACGTACACGCCACAACAATTCTTTTCGAGATACAACGTGTAGTTTTGGAGATACAAGCTAATTTTGTACTATGCGTTATTTCTTCTCGTAAAGAGTTTCCAATGCGTACGTATATGTCTTTACTCTGCAAAACTGTATTTCCTTATGAAGTGGTATTCTTACATATCCTTTCGAGAGAAAACTGTCCTGTGCCTTCTCTTTTGAGGCTACACACTTAGACATACACGCAACATGAAAGCTTTTCGACTTACAACGTGTTGTTTAGGAAAAACAAGATAATTTCGCACGATGCGGGATTTCCTTAAAACGTGATTTTCTGAAAAATTTTGACAAAAGAAAATTCTCCTTTTGGTCCTCTTTAGATGCTACATGTTAAGACGTACATGCCACAACAATTCTATTCGAGATACAACGTGTAGTTTTGGAGATACAAGCTAATTTTGTACTATGCGTTATTTCTTCTCGTAAAGAGTTTCCAATGCGTACGTATATGTCTTTACTCTGCAAAACTGTATTTCCTTATGAAGTGGTATTCTTACATATCCTTTCGAGAGAAAACTGTCCTGTGCCTTCTCTTTTGAGGCTACACACTTAGACATACACGCAACATGAAAGCTTTTCGACTTACAACGTGTTGTTTAGGAAAAACAAGATAATTTCGCACGATGCAGGATTTCCTTAAAACGTGATTTTCTGAAAAATTTTGACGAAAGAAAATTCTCCTTTTGGTTCTCTTTAGATGCTACATGTTAAGACGTACACGCCACAACAATTCTTTTCGAGATACAACGTGTAGTTTTGGAGATACAAGCTAATTTTGTACTATGCGTTATTTCTTCTCGTAAAGAGTTTCCAATGCGTACGTATATGTCTTTACTCTGCAAAACTGTATTTCCTTATGAAGTGGTATTCTTACATATCCTTTCGAGAGAAAACTGTCCTGTGCCTTCTCTTTTGAGGCTACACACTTAGACATACACGCAACATGAAAGCTTTTCGACTTACAACGTGTTGTTTAGGAAAAACAAGATAATTTCGCACGATGCGGGATTTCCTTAAAACGTGATTTTCTGAAAAATTTTGACGAAAGAAAATTCTCCTTTTGGTTCTCTTTAGATGCTACATGTTAAGACGTACACGCCACAACAATTCTTTTCGAGATACAACGTGTAGTTTTGGAGATACAAGCTAATTTTGTACTATGCGTTATTTCTTCTCGTAAAGAGTTTCCAATGCGTACGTATATGTCTTTACTCTGCAAAACTGTATTTCCTTATGAAGTGGTATTCTTACATATCCTTTCGAGAGAAAACTGTCCTGTGCCTTCTCTTTTGAGGCTACACACTTAGACATACACGCAACATGAAAGCTTTTCGACTTACAACGTGTTGTTTAGGAAAAACAAGATAATTTCGCACGATGCGGGATTTCCTTAAAACGTGATTTTCTGAAAAATTTTGACGAGGAAAATTCTCCTTTTGGTTCTCTTTAGATGCTACATGTTAAGACGTACACGCCACAACAATTCTTTTCGAGATACAACGTGTAGTTTTGGAGATACAAGCTAATTTTGTACTATGCGTTATTTCTTCTCGTAAAGAGTTTCCAATGCGTACGTATATGTCTTTACTCTGCAAAACTGTATTTCCTTATGAAGTGGTATTCTTACATATCCTTTCGAGAGAAAACTGTCCTGTGCCTTCTCTTTTGAGGCTACACACTTAGACATACACGCAACATGAAAGCTTTTCGACTTACAACGTGTTGTTTAGGAAAAACAAGATAATTTCGCACGATGCGGGATTTCCTTAAAACGTGATTTTCTGAAAAATATTGACGAAAGAAAATTCTCCTTTTGGTTCTCTTTAGATGCTACATGTTAAGACGTACACGCCACAACAATTCTTTTCGAGATACAACGTGTAGTTTTGGAGATACAAGCTAATTTTGTACTATGCGTTATTTCTTCTCGTAAAGAGTTTCCAATGCGTACGTATATGTCTTTACTCTGCAAAACTGTATTTCCTTATGAAGTGGTATTCTTACATATCCTTTCGAGAGAAAACTGTCCTGTGCCTTCTCTTTTGAGGCTACACACTTAGACATACACGCAACATGAAAGCTTTTCGACTTACAACGTGTTGTTTAGGAAAAACAAGATAATTTCGCACGATGCGGGATTTCCTTAAAACGTGATTTTCTGAAAAATTTTGACGAAAGAAAATTCTCCTTTTGGTTCTCTTTAGATGCTACATGTTAAGACGTACACGCCACAACAATTCTTTTCGAGATACAACGTGTAGTTTTGGAGATACAAGCTAATTTTGTACTATGTGTTATTTCTTCTCGTAAAGAGTTTCCAATGCGTACGTATATGTCTTTACTCTGCAAAACTGTATTTCCTTATGAAGTGGTATTCTTACATATCCTTTCGAGAGAAAACTGTCCTGTGCCTTCTCTTTTGAGGCTACACACTTAGACATACACGCAACATGAAAGCTTTCCGACTTACAACGTGTTGTTTAGGAAAAACAAGATAATTTCGCACGATGCGGGATTTCCTTAAAACGTGATTTTCTGAAAAATTTTGACGAAAGAAAATTCTCCTTTTGGTTCTCTTTAGATGCTACATGTTAAGACGTACACGCCACAACAATTCTTTTCGAGATACAACGTGTAGTTTTGGAGATACAAGCTAATTTTGTACTATGCGTTATTTCTTCTCGTAAAGAGTTTCCAATGCGTACGTATATGTCTTTACTCTGCAAAACTGTATTTCCTTATGAAGTGGTATTCTTACATATCCTTTCGAGAGAAAACTGTCCTGTGCCTTCTCTTTTGAGGCTACACACTTAGACATACACGCAACATGAAAGCTTTTCGACTTACAACGTGTTGTTTAGGAAAAACAAGATAATTTCGCACGATGCGGGATTTCCTTAAAACGTGATTTTCTGAAAAATTTTGACGAAAGAAAATTCTCCTTTTGGTTCTCTTTAGATGCTACATGTTAAGACGTACACGCCACAACAATTCTTTTCGAGATACAACGTGTAGTTTTGGAGATACAAGCTAATTTTGTACGATGCGTTATTTCTTCTCGTAAAGAGTTTCCAATGCGTACGTATATGTCTTTACTCTGCAAAACTGTATTTCCTTATGAAGTGGTATTCTTACATATCCTTTCGAGAGAAAACTGTCCTGTGCCTTCTCTTTTGAGGCTACACACTTAGACATACACGCAACATGAAAGCTTTTCGACTTACAACGTGTTGTTTAGGAAAAACAAGATAATTTCGCACGATGCGGGATTTCCTTAAAACGTGATTTTCTGAAAAATTTTGACGAAAGAAAATTCTCCTTTTGGTTCTCTTTAGATGCTACATGTTAAGACGTACACGCCACAACAATTCTTTTCGAGATACAACGTGTAGTTTTGGAGATACAAGCTAATTTTGTACTATGTGTTATTTCTTCTCGTAAAGAGTTTCCAATGCGTACGTATATGTCTTTACTCTGCAAAACTGTATTTCCTTATGAAGTGGTATTCTTACATATCCTTTCGAGAGAAAACTGTCCTGTGCCTTCTCTTTTGAGGCTACACACTTAGACATACACGCAACATGAAAGCTTTTCGACTTACAACGTGTTGTTTAGGAAAAACAAGATAATTTCGCACGATGCGGGATTTCCTTAAAACGTGATTTTCTGAAAAATTTTGACGAAAGAAAATTCTCCTTTTGGTTCTCTTTAGATGCTACATGTTAAGACGTACACGCCACCACAATTCTTTTCGAGATACAACGTGTAGTTTTGGAGATACAAGCTAATTTTGTACTATGCGTTATTTCTTCTCGTAAAGAGTTTCCAATGCGTACGTATATGTCTTTACTCTGCAAAACTGTATTTCCTTATGAAGTGGTATTCTTACATATCCTTTCGAGAGAAAACTGTCCTGTGCCTTCTCTTTTGAGGCTACACACTTAGACATACACGCAACATGAAAGCTTTTCGACTTACAACGTGTTGTTTAGGAAAAACAAGATAATTTCGCACGATGCGGGATTTCCTTAAAACGTGATTTTCTGAAAAATTTTGACGAAAGAAAATTCTCCTTTTGGTTCTCTTTAGATTCTACATGTTAAGACGTACACGCCACAACAATTCTTTTCGAGATACAACGTGTAGTTTTGGAGATACAAGCTAATTTTGTACTATGCGTTATTTCTTCTCGTAAAGAGTTTCCAATGCGTACGTATATGTCTTTACTCTGCAAAACTGTATTTCCTTATGAAGTGGTATTCTTACATATCCTTTCGAGAGAAAACTGTCCTGTGCCTTCTCTTTTGAGGCTACACACTTAGACATACACGCAACATGAAAGCTTTTCGACTTACAACGTGTTGTTTAGGAAAAACAAGATAATTTCGCACGATGCGGGATTTCCTTAAAACGTGATTTTCTGAAAAATTTTGACGAAAGAAAATTCTCCTTTTGGTTCTCTTTAGATGCTACATGTTAAGACGTACACGGCACAACAATTCTTTTCGAGATACAACGTGTAGTTTTGGAGATACAAGCTAATTTTGTACTATGTGTTATTTCTTCTCATAAAGAGTTTCCAATGCGTACGTATATGTCTTTACTCTGCAAAACTGTATTTCCTTATGAAGTGGTATTCTTACATATCCTTTCGAGAGAAAACTGTCCTGTGCCTTCTCTTTTGAGGCTACACACTTAGACATACACGCAACATGAAAGCTTTTCGACTTACAACGTGTTGTTTAGGAAAAACAAGATAATTTCGCACGATGCGGGATTTCCTTAAAACGTGATTTTCTGAAAAATTTTGATGAAAGAAAATTCTCCTTTTGGTTCTCTTTAGATGGTACATGTTAAGACGTACACGCCACAACAATTCTTTTCGAGATACAACGTGTAGTTTTGGAGATACAAGCTAATTTTGTACTATGTGTTATTTCTTCTCGTAAAGAGTTTCCAATGCGTACGTATATGTCTTTACTCTGCAAAACTGTATTTCCTTATGAAGTGGTATTCTTACATATCCTTTCGAGAGAAAACTGTCCTGTGCCTTCTCTTTTGAGGCTACACACTTAGACATACACGCAACATGAAAGCTTTTCGACTTACAACGTGTTGTTTAGGAAAAACAAGATAATTTCGCACGATGCGGGATTTCCTTAAAACGTGATTTTCTGAAAAATTTTGACGAAAGAAAATTCTCCTTTTGGTTCTCTTTAGATGCTACCTGTTAAGACGTACACGCCACAACAATTCTTTTCGAGATACAACGTGTAGTTTTGGAGATACAAGCTAATTTTGTACTATGTGTTATTTCTTCTCCTAAAGAGTTTCCAATGCGTACGTATATGTCTTTACTCTGCAAAACTGTATTTCCTTATGAAGTGGTATTCTTACATATCCTTTCGAGAGAAAACTGTCCTGTGCCTTCTCTTTTGAGGCTACACACTTAGACATACACGCAACATGAAAGCTTTTCGACTTACAACGTGTTGTTTAGGAAAAACAAGATAATTTCGCACGATGCGGGATTTCCTTAAAACGTGATTTTCTGAAAAATTTTGACGAAAGAAAATTCTCCTTTTGGTTCTCTTTAGATGCTACATGTTAAGACGTACACGCCACAACAATTCTTTTCGAGATACAATTTGTAGTTTTGGAGATACAAGCTAATTTTGTACTATGCGTTATTTCTTCTCGTAAAGAGTTTCCAATGCGTAAGTATATGTCTTTACTCTGCAAAACTGTATTTCCTTATGAAGTGGTATTCTTACATATCCTTTCGAGAGAAAACTGTCCTGTGCCTTCTCTTTTGAGGCTACACACTTAGACATACACGCAACATGAAAGCTTTTCGACTTACAACGTGTTGTTTAAGAAAAACAAGATAATTTCGCACGATGCGGGATTTCCTTAAAACGTGATTTTCTGAAAAATTTTGACGAAAGAAAATTCTCCTTTTGGTTCTCTTTAGATGCTACATGTTAAGACGTACACGCCACAACAATTCTTTTCGAGATACAACGTGTAGTTTTGGAGATACAAGCTAATTTTGTACGATGCGTTATTTCTTCTCGTAAAGAGTTTCCAATGCGTACGTATATGTCTTTACTCTGCAAAACTGTATTTCCTTATGAAGTGGTATTCTTACATATCCTTTCGAGAGAAAACTGTCCTGTGCCTTCTCTTTTGAGGCTACACACTTAGACATACACGCAACATGAAAGCTTTTCGACTTACAACGTGTTGTTTAGGAAAAACAAGATAATTTCGCACGATGCGGGATTTCCTTAAAACGTGATTTTCTGAAAAATTTTGACGAAAGAAAATTCTCCTTTTGGTTCTCTTTAGATGCTACATGTTAAGACGTACACGCCACAACAATTCTTTTCGAGATACAACGTGTAGTTTTGGAGATACAAGCTAATTTTGTACTATGCGTTATTTCTTCTCATAAAGAGTTTCCAATGCGTACGTATATGTCTTTACTCTGCAAAACTGTATTTCCTTATGAAGTGGTATTCTTACATATCCTTTCGAGAGAAAACTGTCCTGTGCCTTCTCTTTTGAGGCTACACACTTAGACATACACGCAACATGAAAGCTTTTCGACTTACAACCTGTTGTTTAGGAAAAACAAGATAATTTCGCACGATGCGGGATTTCCTTAAAACGTGATTTTCTGAAAAATTTTGACGAAAGAAAATTTTCCTTTTGGTTCTCTTTAGATGCTGCATGTTAAGACGTACACGCCACAACAATTCTTTTCGAGATACAACGTGTAGTTTTGGAGATACAAGCTAATTTTGTACTATGCGTTATTTCTTCTCGTAAAGAGTTTCCAATGCGTACGTATATGTCTTTACTCTGCAAAACTGTATTTCCTTATGAAGTGGTATTCTTACATATCCTTTCGAGAGAAAACTGTCCTGTGCCTTCTCTTTTGAGGCTACACACTTAGACATACACGCAACATGAAAGCTTTTCGACTTACAACGTGTTGTTTAGGAAAAACAAGATAATTTCGCAGGATGCGGGATTTCCTTAAAACGTGATTTTCTGAAAAATTTTGACGAAAGAAAATTCTCCTTTTGGTTCTCTTTAGATGCTACATGTTAAGACGTACACGCCACAACAATTCTTTTCGAGATACAACGTGTAGTTTTGGAGATACAAGCTAATTTTGTACTATGCGTTATTTCTTCTCGTAAAGAGTTTCCAATGCGTACGTATATGTCTTTACTCTGCAAAACTGTATTTCCTTATGAAGTGGTATTCTTACATATCCTTTCGAGAGAAAACTGTCCTGTGCCTTCTCTTTTGAGGCTACACACTTAGACATACACGCAACATGAAAGCTTTTCGACTTACAACGTGTTGTTTAGGAAAAACAAGATAATTTCGCACGATGCGGGATTTCCTTAAAACGTGATTTTCTGAAAAATTTTGACGAGGAAAATTCTCCTTTTGGTTCTCTTTAGATGCTACATGTTAAGACGTACACGCCACAACAATTCTTTTCGAGATACAACGTGTAGTTTTGGAGATACAAGCTAATTTTGTACTATGCGTTATTTCTTCTCGTAAAGAGTTTCCAATGCGTACGTATATGTCTTTACTCTGCAAAACTGTATTTCCTTATGAAGTGGTATTCTTACATATCCTTTCGAGAGAAAACTGTCCTGTGCCTTCTCTTTTGAGGCTACACACTTAGACATACACGCAACATGAAAGCTTTTCGACTTACAACGTGTTGTTTAGGAAAAACAAGATAATTTCGCACGATGCGGGATTTCCTTAAAACGTGATTTTCTGAAAAATTTTGACGAAAGAAAATTCTCCTTTTGGTTCTCTTTAGATGCTACATGTTAAGACGTACACGGCACAACAATTCTTTTCGAGATACAACGTGTAGTTTTGGAGATACAAGCTAATTTTGTACTATGTGTTATTTCTTCTCATAAAGAGTTTCCAATGCGTACGTATATGTCTTTACTCTGCAAAACTGTATTTCCTTATGAAGTGGTATTCTTACATATCCTTTCGAGAGAAAACTGTCCTGTGCCTTCTCTTTTGAGGCTACACACTTAGACATACACGCAACATGAAAGCTTTTCGACTTACAACGTGTTGTTTAGGAAAAACAAGATAATTTCGCACGATGCGGGATTTCCTTAAAACGTGATTTTCTGAAAAATTTTGATGAAAGAAAATTCTCCTTTTGGTTCTCTTTAGATGGTACATGTTAAGACGTACACGCCACAACAATTCTTTTCGAGATACAACGTGTAGTTTTGGAGATACAAGCTAATTTTGTACTATGTGTTATTTCTTCTCGTAAAGAGTTTCCAATGCGTACGTATATGTCTTTACTCTGCAAAACTGTATTTCCTTATGAAGTGGTATTCTTACATATCCTTTCGAGAGAAAACTGTCCTGTGCCTTCTCTTTTGAGGCTACACACTTAGACATACACGCAACATGAAAGCTTTTCGACTTACAACGTGTTGTTTAGGAAAAACAAGATAATTTCGCACGATGCGGGATTTCCTTAAAACGTGATTTTCTGAAAAATTTTGACGAAAGAAAATTCTCCTTTTGGTTCTCTTTAGATGCTACATGTTAAGACGTACACGCCACAACAATTCTTTTCGAGATACAATTTGTAGTTTTGGAGATACAAGCTAATTTTGTACTATGCGTTATTTCTTCTCGTAAAGAGTTTCCAATGCGTAAGTATATGTCTTTACTCTGCAAAACTGTATTTCCTTATGAAGTGGTATTCTTACATATCCTTTCGAGAGAAAACTGTCCTGTGCCTTCTCTTTTGAGGCTACACACTTAGACATACACGCAACATGAAAGCTTTTCGACTTACAACGTGTTGTTTAAGAAAAACAAGATAATTTCGCACGATGCGGGATTTCCTTAAAACGTGATTTTCTGAAAAATTTTGACGAAAGAAAATTCTCCTTTTGGTTCTCTTTAGATGCTACATGTTAAGACGTACACGCCACAACAATTCTTTTCGAGATACAACGTGTAGTTTTGGAGATACAAGCTAATTTTGTACGATGCGTTATTTCTTCTCGTAAAGAGTTTCCAATGCGTACGTATATGTCTTTACTCTGCAAAACTGTATTTCCTTATGAAGTGGTATTCTTACATATCCTTTCGAGAGAAAACTGTCCTGTGCCTTCTCTTTTGAGGCTACACACTTAGACATACACGCAACATGAAAGCTTTTCGACTTACAACGTGTTGTTTAGGAAAAACAAGATAATTTCGCACGATGCGGGATTTCCTTAAAACGTGATTTTCTGAAAAATTTTGACGAAAGAAAATTCTCCTTTTGGTTCTCTTTAGATGCTACATGTTAAGACGTACACGCCACAACAATTCTTTTCGAGATACAACGTGTAGTTTTGGAGATACAAGCTAATTTTGTACTATGCGTTATTTCTTCTCATAAAGAGTTTCCAATGCGTACGTATATGTCTTTACTCTGCAAAACTGTATTTCCTTATGAAGTGGTATTCTTACATATCCTTTCGAGAGAAAACTGTCCTGTGCCTTCTCTTTTGAGGCTACACACTTAGACATACACGCAACATGAAAGCTTTTCGACTTACAACCTGTTGTTTAGGAAAAACAAGATAATTTCGCACGATGCGGGATTTCCTTAAAACGTGATTTTCTGAAAAATTTTGACGAAAGAAAATTTTCCTTTTGGTTCTCTTTAGATGCTGCATGTTAAGACGTACACGCCACAACAATTCTTTTCGAGATACAACGTGTAGTTTTGGAGATACAAGCTAATTTTGTACTATGCGTTATTTCTTCTCGTAAAGAGTTTCCAATGCGTACGTATATGTCTTTACTCTGCAAAACTGTATTTCCTTATGAAGTGGTATTCTTACATATCCTTTCGAGAGAAAACTGTCCTGTGCCTTCTCTTTTGAGGCTACACACTTAGACATACACGCAACATGAAAGCTTTTCGACTTACAACGTGTTGTTTAGGAAAAACAAGATAATTTCGCAGGATGCGGGATTTCCTTAAAACGTGATTTTCTGAAAAATTTTGACGAAAGAAAATTCTCCTTTTGGTTCTCTTTAGATGCTACATGTTAAGACGTACACGCCACAACAATTCTTTTCGAGATACAACGTGTAGTTTTGGAGATACAAGCTAATTTTGTACTATGCGTTATTTCTTCTCGTAAAGAGTTTCCAATGCGTACGTATATGTCTTTACTCTGCAAAACTGTATTTCCTTATGAAGTGGTATTCTTACATATCCTTTCGAGAGAAAACTGTCCTGTGCCTTCTCTTTTGAGGCTACACACTTAGACATACACGCAACATGAAAGCTTTTCGACTTACAACGTGTTGTTTAGGAAAAACAAGATAATTTCGCACGATGCGGGATTTCCTTAAAACGTGATTTTCTGAAAAATTTTGACGAGGAAAATTCTCCTTTTGGTTCTCTTTAGATGCTACATGTTAAGACGTACACGCCACAACAATTCTTTTCGAGATACAACGTGTAGTTTTGGAGATACAAGCTAATTTTGTACTATGCGTTATTTCTTCTCGTAAAGAGTTTCCAATGCGTACGTATATGTCTTTACTCTGCAAAACTGTATTTCCTTATGAAGTGGTATTCTTACATATCCTTTCGAGAGAAAACTGTCCTGTGCCTTCTCTTTTGAGGCTACACACTTAGACATACACGCAACATGAAAGCTTTTCGACTTACAACGTGTTGTTTAGGAAAAACAAGATAATTTCGCACGATGCGGGATTTCCTTAAAACGTGATTTTCTGAAAAATATTGACGAAAGAAAATTCTCCTTTTGGTTCTCTTTAGATGCTACATGTTAAGACGTACACGCCACAACAATTCTTTTCGAGATACAACGTGTAGTTTTGGAGATACAAGCTAATTTTGTACTATGCGTTATTTCTTCTCGTAAAGAGTTTCCAATGCGTACGTATATGTCTTTACTCTGCAAAACTGTATTTCCTTATGAAGTGGTATTCTTACATATCCTTTCGAGAGAAAACTGTCCTGTGCCTTCTCTTTTGAGGCTACACACTTAGACATACACGCAACATGAAAGCTTTTCGACTTACAACGTGTTGTTTAGGAAAAACAAGATAATTTCGCACGATGCGGGATTTCCTTAAAACGTGATTTTCTGAAAAATTTTGACGAAAGAAAATTCTCCTTTTGGTTCTCTTTAGATGCTACATGTTAAGACGTACACGCCACAACAATTCTTTTCGAGATACAACGTGTAGTTTTGGAGATACAAGCTAATTTTGTACTATGTGTTATTTCTTCTCGTAAAGAGTTTCCAATGCGTACGTATATGTCTTTACTCTGCAAAACTGTATTTCCTTATGAAGTGGTATTCTTACATATCCTTTCGAGAGAAAACTGTCCTGTGCCTTCTCTTTTGAGGCTACACACTTAGACATACACGCAACATGAAAGCTTTCCGACTTACAACGTGTTGTTTAGGAAAAACAAGATAATTTCGCACGATGCGGGATTTCCTTAAAACGTGATTTTCTGAAAAATTTTGATGAAAGAAAATTCTCCTTTTGGTTCTCTTTAGATGCTACATGTTAAGACGTACACGCCACAACAATTCTTTTCGAGATACAACGTGTAGTTTTGGAGATACAAGCTAATTTTGTACTATGCGTTATTTCTTCTCGTAAAGAGTTTCCAATGCGTACGTATATGTCTTTACTCTGCAAAACTGTATTTCCTTATGAAGTGGTATTCTTACATATCCTTTCGAGAGAAAACTGTCCTGTGCCTTCTCTTTTGAGGCTACACACTTAGACATACACGCAACATGAAAGCTTTTCGACTTACAACGTGTTGTTTAGGAAAAACAAGATAATTTCGCACGATGCGGGATTTCCTTAAAACGTGATTTTCTGAAAAATTTTGACGAAAGAAAATTCTCCTTTTGGTTCTCTTTAGATGCTACATGTTAAGACGTACACGCCACAACAATTCTTTTCGAGATACAACGTGTAGTTTTGGAGATACAAGCTAATTTTGTACGATGCGTTATTTCTTCTCGTAAAGAGTTTCCAATGCGTACGTATATGTCTTTACTCTGCAAAACTGTATTTCCTTATGAAGTGGTATTCTTACATATCCTTTCGAGAGAAAACTGTCCTGTGCCTTCTCTTTTGAGGCTACACACTTAGACATACACGCAACATGAAAGCTTTTCGACTTACAACGTGTTGTTTAGGAAAAACAAGATAATTTCGCACGATGCGGGATTTCCTTAAAACGTGATTTTCTGAAAAATTTTGACGAAAGAAAATTCTCCTTTTGGTTCTCTTTAGATGCTACATGTTAAGACGTACACGCCACAACAATTCTTTTCGAGATACAACGTGTAGTTTTGGAGATACAAGCTAATTTTGTACTATGCGTTATTTCTTCTCGTAAAGAGTTTCCAATGCGTACGTATATGTCTTTACTCTGCAAAACTGTATTTCCTTATGAAGTGGTATTCTTACATATCCTTTCGAGAGAAAACTGTCCTGTGCCTTCTCTTTTGAGGCTACACACTTAGACATACACGCAACATGAAAGCTTTTCGACTTACAACGTGTTGTTTAGGAAAAACAAGATAATTTCGCACGATGCGGGATTTCCTTAAAACGTGATTTTCTGAAAAATTTTGACGAAAGAAAATTCTCCTTTTGGTTCTCTTTAGATTCTACATGTTAAGACGTACACGCCACAACAATTCTTTTCGAGATACAACGTGTAGTTTTGGAGATACAAGCTAATTTTGTACTATGCGTTATTTCTTCTCGTAAAGAGTTTCCAATGCGTACGTATATGTCTTTACTCTGCAAAACTGTATTTCCTTATGAAGTGGTATTCTTACATATCCTTTCGAGAGAAAACTGTCCTGTGCCTTCTCTTTTGAGGCTACACACTTAGACATACACGCAACATGAAAGCTTTTCGACTTACAACGTGTTGTTTAGGAAAAACAAGATAATTTCGCACGATGCGGGATTTCCTTAAAACGTGATTTTCTGAAAAATTTTGACGAAAGAAAATTCTCCTTTTGGTTCTCTTTAGATGCTACATGTTAAGACGTACACGGCACAACAATTCTTTTCGAGATACAACGTGTAGTTTTGGAGATACAAGCTAATTTTGTACTATGTGTTATTTCTTCTCATAAAGAGTTTCCAATGCGTACGTATATGTCTTTACTCTGCAAAACTGTATTTCCTTATGAAGTGGTATTCTTACATATCCTTTCGAGAGAAAACTGTCCTGTGCCTTCTCTTTTGAGGCTACACACTTAGACATACACGCAACATGAAAGCTTTTCGACTTACAACGTGTTGTTTAGGAAAAACAAGATAATTTCGCACGATGCGGGATTTCCTTAAAACGTGATTTTCTGAAAAATTTTGATGAAAGAAAATTCTCCTTTTGGTTCTCTTTAGATGGTACATGTTAAGACGTACACGCCACAACAATTCTTTTCGAGATACAACGTGTAGTTTTGGAGATACAAGCTAATTTTGTACTATGTGTTATTTCTTCTCGTAAAGAGTTTCCAATGCGTACGTATATGTCTTTACTCTGCAAAACTGTATTTCCTTATGAAGTGGTATTCTTACATATCCTTTCGAGAGAAAACTGTCCTGTGCCTTCTCTTTTGAGGCTACACACTTAGACATACACGCAACATGAAAGCTTTTCGACTTACAACGTGTTGTTTAGGAAAAACAAGATAATTTCGCACGATGCGGGATTTCCTTAAAACGTGATTTTCTGAAAAATTTTGACGAAAGAAAATTCTCCTTTTGGTTCTCTTTAGATTCTACATGTTAAGACGTACACGCCACAACAATTCTTTTCGAGATACAACGTGTAGTTTTGGAGATACAAGCTAATTTTGTACTATGCGTTATTTCTTCTCGTAAAGAGTTTCCAATGCGTACGTATATGTCTTTACTCTGCAAAACTGTATTTCCTTATGAAGTGGTATTCTTACATATCCTTTCGAGAGAAAACTGTCCTGTGCCTTCTCTTTTGAGGCTACACACTTAGACATACACGCAACATGAAAGCTTTTCGACTTACAACGTGTTGTTTAGGAAAAACAAGATAATTTCGCACGATGCGGGATTTCCTTAAAACGTGATTTTCTGAAAAATTTTGACGAAAGAAAATTCTCCTTTTGGTTCTCTTTAGATGCTACATGTTAAGACGTACACGGCACAACAATTCTTTTCGAGATACAACGTGTAGTTTTGGAGATACAAGCTAATTTTGTACTATGTGTTATTTCTTCTCATAAAGAGTTTCCAATGCGTACGTATATGTCTTTACTCTGCAAAACTGTATTTCCTTATGAAGTGGTATTCTTACATATCCTTTCGAGAGAAAACTGTCCTGTGCCTTCTCTTTTGAGGCTACACACTTAGACATACACGCAACATGAAAGCTTTTCGACTTACAACGTGTTGTTTAGGAAAAACAAGATAATTTCGCACGATGCGGGATTTCCTTAAAACGTGATTTTCTGAAAAATTTTGATGAAAGAAAATTCTCCTTTTGGTTCTCTTTAGATGGTACATGTTAAGACGTACACGCCACAACAATTCTTTTCGAGATACAACGTGTAGTTTTGGAGATACAAGCTAATTTTGTACTATGTGTTATTTCTTCTCGTAAAGAGTTTCCAATGCGTACGTATATGTCTTTACTCTGCAAAACTGTATTTCCTTATGAAGTGGTATTCTTACATATCCTTTCGAGAGAAAACTGTCCTGTGCCTTCTCTTTTGAGGCTACACACTTAGACATACACGCAACATGAAAGCTTTTCGACTTACAACGTGTTGTTTAGGAAAAACAAGATAATTTCGCACGATGCGGGATTTCCTTAAAACGTGATTTTCTGAAAAATTTTGACGAAAGAAAATTCTCCTTTTGGTTCTCTTTAGATGCTACATGTTAAGACGTACACGCCACAACAATTCTTTTCGAGATACAACGTGTAGTTTTGGAGATACAAGCTAATTTTGTACTATGTGTTATTTCTTCTCCTAAAGAGTTTCCAATGCGTACGTATATGTCTTTACTCTGCAAAACTGTATTTCCTTATGAAGTGGTATTCTTACATATCCTTTCGAGAGAAAACTGTCCTGTGCCTTCTCTTTTGAGGCTACACACTTAGACATACACGCAACATGAAAGCTTTTCGACTTACAACGTGTTGTTTAGGAAAAACAAGATAATTTCGCACGATGCGGGATTTCCTTAAAACGTGATTTTCTGAAAAATTTTGACGAAAGAAAATTCTCCTTTTGGTTCTCTTTAGATGCTACATGTTAAGACCTACACGCCACAACAATTCTTTTCGAGATACAATTTGTAGTTTTGGAGATACAAGCTAATTTTGTACTATGCGTTATTTCTTCTCGTAAAGAGTTTCCAATGCGTAAGTATATGTCTTTACTCTGCAAAACTGTATTTCCTTATGAAGTGGTATTCTTACATATCCTTTCGAGAGAAAACTGTCCTGTGCCTTCTCTTTTGAGGCTACACACTTAGACATACACGCAACATGAAAGCTTTTCGACTTACAACGTGTTGTTTAGGAAAAACAAGATAATTTCGCACGATGCGGGATTTCCTTAAAACGTGATTTTCTGAAAAATTTTGACGAAAGAAAATTCTCCTTTTGGTTCTCTTTAGATGCTACATGTTAAGACGTACACGCCACAACAATTCTTTTCGAGATACAACGTGTAGTTTTGGAGATACAAGCTAATTTTGTACTATGCGTTATTTCTTCTCGTAAAGAGTTTCCAATGCGTACGTATATGTCTTTACTCTGCAAAACTGTATTTCCTTATGAAGTGGTATTCTTACATATCCTTTCGAGAGAAAACTGTCCTGTGCCTTCTCTTTTGAGGCTACACACTTAGACATACACGCAACATGAAAGCTTTTCGACTTACAACCTGTTGTTTAGGAAAAACAAGATAATTTCGCACGATGCGGGATTTCCTTAAAACGTGATTTTCTGAAAAATTTTGACGAAAGAAAATTTTCCTTTTGGTTCTCTTTAGATGCTGCATGTTAAGACGTACACGCCACAACAATTCTTTTCGAGATACAACGTGTAGTTTTGGAGATACAAGCTAATTTTGTACTATGCGTTATTTCTTCTCGTAAAGAGTTTCCAATGCGTACGTATATGTCTTTACTCTGCAAAACTGTATTTCCTTATGAAGTGGTATTCTTACATATCCTTTCGAGAGAAAACTGTCCTGTGCCTTCTCTTTTGAGGCTACACACTTAGACATACACGCAACATGAAAGCTTTTCGACTTACAACGTGTTGTTTAGGAAAAACAAGATAATTTCGCACGATGCGGGATTTCCTTAAAACGTGATTTTCTGAAAAATTTTGACGAAAGAAAATTCTCCTTTTGGTTCTCTTTAGATGCTACATGTTAAGACGTACACGCCACAACAATTCTTTTCGAGATACAACGTGTAGTTTTGGAGATACAAGCTAATTTTGTACTATGTGTTATTTCTTCTCGTAAAGAGTTTCCAATGCGTACGTATATGTCTTTACTCTGCAAAACTGTATTTCCTTATGAAGTGGTATTCTTACATATCCTTTCGAGAGAAAACTGTCCTGTGCCTTCTCTTTTGAGGCTACACACTTAGACATACACGCAACATGAAAGCTTTCCGACTTACAACGTGTTGTTTAGGAAAAACAAGATAATTTCGCACGATGCGGGATTTCCTTAAAACGTGATTTTCTGAAAAATTTTGACGAAAGAAAATTCTCCTTTTGGTTCTCTTTAGATGCTACATGTTAAGACGTACACGCCACAACAATTCTTTTCGAGATACAACGTGTAGTTTTGGAGATACAAGCTAATTTTGTACTATGCGTTATTTCTTCTCGTAAAGAGTTTCCAATGCGTACGTATATGTCTTTACTCTGCAAAACTGTATTTCCTTATGAAGTGGTATTCTTACATATCCTTTCGAGAGAAAACTGTCCTGTGCCTTCTCTTTTGAGGCTACACACTTAGACATACACGCAACATGAAAGCTTTTCGACTTACAACGTGTTGTTTAGGAAAAACAAGATAATTTCGCACGATGCGGGATTTCCTTAAAACGTGATTTTCTGAAAAATTTTGACGAAAGAAAATTCTCCTTTTGGTTCTCTTTAGATGCTACATGTTAAGACCTACACGCCACAACAATTCTTTTCGAGATACAATTTGTAGTTTTGGAGATACAAGCTAATTTTGTACTATGCGTTATTTCTTCTCGTAAAGAGTTTCCAATGCGTAAGTATATGTCTTTACTCTGCAAAACTGTATTTCCTTATGAAGTGGTATTCTTACATATCCTCTCGAGAGAAAACTGTCCTGTGCCTTCTCTTTTGAGGCTACACACTTAGACATACACGCAACATGAAAGCTTTTCGACTTACAACGTGTTGTTTAAGAAAAACAAGATAATTTCGCACGATGCGGGATTTCCTTAAAACGTGATTTTCTGAAAAATTTTGACGAAAGAAAATTCTCCTTTTGGTTCTCTTTAGATGCTACATGTTAAGACGTACACGCCACAACAATTCTTTTCGAGATACAACGTGTAGTTTTGGAGATACAAGCTAATTTTGTACGATGCGTTATTTCTTCTCGTAAAGAGTTTCCAATGCGTACGTATATGTCTTTACTCTGCAAAACTGTATTTCCTTATGAAGTGGTATTCTTACATATCCTTTCGAGAGAAAACTGTCCTGTGCCTTCTCTTTTGAGGCTACACACTTAGACATACACGCAACATGAAAGCTTTTCGACTTACAACGTGTTGTTTAGGAAAAACAAGATAATTTCGCACGATGCGGGATTTCCTTAAAACGTGATTTTCTGAAAAATTTTGACGAAAGAAAATTCTCCTTTTGGTTCTCTTTAGATGCTACATGTTAAGACGTACACGCCACAACAATTCTTTTCGAGATACAACGTGTAGTTTTGGAGATACAAGCTAATTTTGTACTATGCGTTATTTCTTCTCGTAAAGAGTTTCCAATGCGTACGTATATGTCTTTACTCTGCAAAACTGTATTTCCTTATGAAGTGGTATTCTTACATATCCTTTCGAGAGAAAACTGTCCTGTGCCTTCTCTTTTGAGGCTACACACTTAGACATACACGCAACATGAAAGCTTTTCGACTTACAACCTGTTGTTTAGGAAAAACAAGATAATTTCGCACGATGCGGGATTTCCTTAAAACGTGATTTTCTGAAAAATTTTGACGAAAGAAAATTTTCCTTTTGGTTCTCTTTAGATGCTGCATGTTAAGACGTACACGCCACAACAATTCTTTTCGAGATACAACGTGTAGTTTTGGAGATACAAGCTAATTTTGTACTATGCGTTATTTCTTCTCGTAAAGAGTTTCCAATGCGTACGTATATGTCTTTACTCTGCAAAACTGTATTTCCTTATGAAGTGGTATTCTTACATATCCTTTCAAGAGAAAACTGTCCTGTGCCTTCTCTTTTGAGGCTACACACTTAGACATACACGCAACATGAAAGCTTTTCGACTTACAACGTGTTGTTTAGGAAAAACAAGATAATTTCGCACGATGCGGGATTTCCTTAAAACGTGATTTTCTGAAAAATTTTGACGAAAGAAAATTCTCCTTTTGGTTCTCTTTAGATGCTACATGTTAAGACGTACACGCCACAACAATTCTTTTCGAGATACAACGTGTAGTTTTGGAGATACAAGCTAATTTTGTACTATGTGTTATTTCTTCTCGTAAAGAGTTTCCAATGCGTACGTATATGTCTTTACTCTGCAAAACTGTATTTCCTTATGAAGTGGTATTCTTACATATCCTTTCGAGAGAAAACTGTCCTGTGCCTTCTCTTTTGAGGCTACACACTTAGACATACACGCAACATGAAAGCTTTCCGACTTACAACGTGTTGTTTAGGAAAAACAAGATAATTTCGCACGATGCGGGATTTCCTTAAAACGTGATTTTCTGAAAAATTTTGACGAAAGAAAATTCTCCTTTTGGTTCTCTTTAGATGCTACATGTTAAGACGTACACGCCACAACAATTCTTTTCGAGATACAACGTGTAGTTTTGGAGATACAAGCTAATTTTGTACTATGCGTTATTTCTTCTCGTAAAGAGTTTCCAATGCGTACGTATATGTCTTTACTCTGCAAAACTGTATTTCCTTATGAAGTGGTATTCTTACATATCCTTTCGAGAGAAAACTGTCCTGTGCCTTCTCTTTTGAGGCTACACACTTAGACATACACGCAACATGAAAGCTTTTCGACTTACAACGTGTTGTTTAGGAAAAACAAGATAATTTCGCACGATGCGGGATTTCCTTAAAACGTGATTTTCTGAAAAATTTTGACGAAAGAAAATTCTCCTTTTGGTTCTCTTTAGATGCTACATGTTAAGACGTACACGCCACAACAATTCTTTTCGAGATACAACGTGTAGTTTTGGAGATACAAGCTAATTTTGTACGATGCGTTATTTCTTCTCGTAAAGAGTTTCCAATGCGTACGTATATGTCTTTACTCTGCAAAACTGTATTTCCTTATGAAGTGGTATTCTTACATATCCTTTCGAGAGAAAACTGTCCTGTGCCTTCTCTTTTGAGGCTACACACTTAGACATACACGCAACATGAAAGCTTTTCGACTTACAACGTGTTGTTTAGGAAAAACAAGATAATTTCGCACGATGCGGGATTTCCTTAAAACGTGATTTTCTGAAAAATTTTGACGAAAGAAAATTCTCCTTTTGGTTCTCTTTAGATGCTACATGTTAAGACGTACACGCCACAACAATTCTTTTCGAGATACAACGTGTAGTTTTGGAGATACAAGCTAATTTTGTATGATGCGTTATTTCTTCTCGTAAAGAGTTTCCAATGCGTACGTATATGTCTTTACTCTGCAAAACTGTATTTCCTTATGAAGTGGTATTCTTACATATCCTTTCGAGAGAAAACTGTCCTGTGCCTTCTCTTTTGAGGCTACACACTTAGACATACACGCAACATGAAAGCTTTTCGACTTACAACGTGTTGTTTAGGAAAAACAAGATAATTTCGCACGATGCGGGATTTCCTTAAAACGTGATTTTCTGAAAAATTTTGACGAAAGAAAATTCTCCTTTTGGTTCTCTTTAGATGCTACATGTTAAGACGTACACGCCACAACAATTCTTTTCGAGATACAACGTGTAGTTTTGGAGATACAAGCTAATTTTGTACTATGTGTTATTTCTTCTCGTAAAGAGTTTCCAATGCGTACGTATATGTCTTTACTGTGCAAAACTGTATTTCCTTATGAAGTGGTATTCTTACATATCCTTTCGAGAGAAAACTGTCCTGTGCCTTCTCTTTTGAGGCTACACACTTAGACATACACGCAACATGAAAGCTTTCCGACTTACAACGTGTTGTTTAGGAAAAACAAGATAATTTCGCACGATGCGGGATTTCCTTAAAACGTGATTTTCTGAAAAATTTTGACGAAAGAAAATTCTCCTTTTGGTTCTCTTTAGATGCTACATGTTAAGACGTACACGCCACAACAATTCTTTTCGAGATACAACGTGTAGTTTTGGAGATACAAGCTAATTTTGTACTATGCGTTATTTCTTCTCGTAAAGAGTTTCCAATGCGTACGTATATGTCTTTACTCTGCAAAACTGTATTTCCTTATGAAGTGGTATTCTTACATATCCTTTCGAGAGAAAACTGTCCTGTGCCTTCTCTTTTGAGGCTACACACTTAGACATACACGCAACATGAAAGCTTTTCGACTTACAACGTGTTGTTTAGGAAAAACAAGATAATTTCGCACGATGCGGGATTTCCTTAAAACGTGATTTTCTGAAAAATTTTGACGAAAGAAAATTCTCCTTTTGGTTCTCTTTAGATGCTACATGTTAAGACGTACACGCCACAACAATTCTTTTCGAGATACAACGTGTAGTTTTGGAGATACAAGCTAATTTTGTACGATGCGTTATTTCTTCTCGTAAAGAGTTTCCAATGCGTACGTATATGTCTTTACTCTGCAAAACTGTATTTCCTTATGAAGTGGTATTCTTACATATCCTTTCGAGAGAAAACTGTCCTGTGCCTTCTCTTTTGAGGCTACACACTTAGACATACACGCAACATGAAAGCTTTTCGACTTACAACGTGTTGTTTAGGAAAAACAAGATAATTTCGCACGATGCGGGATTTCCTTAAAACGTGATTTTCTGAAAAATTTTGACGAAAGAAAATTCTCCTTTTGGTTCTCTTTAGATGCTACATGTTAAGACGTACACGCCACAACAATTCTTTTCGAGATACAACGTGTAGTTTTGGAGATACAAGCTAATTTTGTATGATGCGTTATTTCTTCTCGTAAAGAGTTTCCAATGCGTACGTATATGTCTTTACTCTGCAAAACTGTATTTCCTTATGAAGTGGTATTCTTACATATCCTTTCGAGAGAAAACTGTCCTGTGCCTTCTCTTTTGAGGCTACACACTTAGACATACACGCAACATGAAAGCTTTTCGACTTACAACGTGTTGTTTAGGAAAAACAAGATAATTTCGCACGATGCGGGATTTCCTTAAAACGTGATTTTCTGAAAAATTTTGACGAAAGAAAATTCTCCTTTTGGTTCTCTTTAGATGCTACATGTTAAGACGTACACGCCACAACAATTCTTTTCGAGATACAACGTGTAGTTTTGGAGATACAAGCTAATTTTGTACTATGTGTTATTTCTTCTCGTAAAGAGTTTCCAATGCGTACGTATATGTCTTTACTCTGCAAAACTGTATTTCCTTATGAAGTGGTATTCTTACATATCCTTTCGAGAGAAAACTGTCCTGTGCCTTCTCTTTTGAGGCTACACACTTAGACATACACGCAACATGAAAGCTTTCCGACTTACAACGTGTTGTTTAGGAAAAACAAGATAATTTCGCACGATGCGGGATTTCCTTAAAACGTGATTTTCTGAAAAATTTTGACGAAAGAAAATTCTCCTTTTGGTTCTCTTTAGATGCTACATGTTAAGACGTACACGCCACAACAATTCTTTTCGAGATACAACGTGTAGTTTTGGAGATACAAGCTAATTTTGTACTATGCGTTATTTCTTCTCGTAAAGAGTTTCCAATGCGTACGTATATGTCTTTACTCTGCAAAACTGTATTTCCTTATGAAGTGGTATTCTTACATATCCTTTCGAGAGAAAACTGTCCTGTGCCTTCTCTTTTGAGGCTACACACTTAGACATACACGCAACATGAAAGCTTTTCGACTTACAACGTGTTGTTTAGGAAAAACAAGATAATTTCGCACGATGCGGGATTTCCTTAAAACGTGATTTTCTGAAAAATTTTGACGAAAGAAAATTCTCCTTTTGGTTCTCTTTAGATGCTACATGTTAAGACGTACACGCCACAACAATTCTTTTCGAGATACAACGTGTAGTTTTGGAGATACAAGCTAATTTTGTACGATGCGTTATTTCTTCTCGTAAAGAGTTTCCAATGCGTACGTATATGTCTTTACTCTGCAAAACTGTATTTCCTTATGAAGTGGTATTCTTACATATCCTTTCGAGAGAAAACTGTCCTGTGCCTTCTCTTTTGAGGCTACACACTTAGACATACACGCAACATGAAAGCTTTTCGACTTACAACGTGTTGTTTAGGAAAAACAAGATAATTTCGCACGATGCGGGATTTCCTTAAAACGTGATTTTCTGAAAAATATTGACGAAAGAAAATTCTCCTTTTGGTTCTCTTTAGATGCTACATGTTAAGACGTACACGCCACAACAATTCTTTTCGAGATACAACGTGTAGTTTTGGAGATACAAGCTAATTTTGTACTATGCGTTATTTCTTCTCGTAAAGAGTTTCCAATGCGTACGTATATGTCTTTACTCTGCAAAACTGTATTTCCTTATGAAGTGGTATTCTTACATATCCTTTCGAGAGAAAACTGTCCTGTGCCTTCTCTTTTGAGGCTACACACTTAGACATACACGCAACATGAAAGCTTTTCGACTTACAACGTGTTGTTTAGGAAAAACAAGATAATTTCGCACGATGCGGGATTTCCTTAAAACGTGATTTTCTGAAAAATTTTGACGAAAGAAAATTCTCCTTTTGGTTCTCTTTAGATGCTACATGTTAAGACGTACACGCCACAACAATTCTTTTCGAGATACAACGTGTAGTTTTGGAGATACAAGCTAATTTTGTACTATGCGTTATTTCTTCTCGTAAAGAGTTTCCAATGCGTACGTATATGTCTTTACTCTGCAAAACTGTATTTCCTTATGAAGTGGTATTCTTACATATCCTTTCGAGAGAAAACTGTCCTGTGCCTTCTCTTTTGAGGCTACACACTTAGACATACACGCAACATGAAAGCTTTTCGACTTACAACGTGTTGTTTAGGAAAAACAAGATAATTTCGCACGATGCGGGATTTCCTTAAAACGTGATTTTCTGAAAAATTTTGACGAAAGAAAATTCTCCTTTTGGTTCTCTTTAGATGCTACATGTTAAGACGTACACGCCACAACAATTCTTTTCGAGATACAACGTGTAGTTTTGGAGATACAAGCTAATTTTGAACTATGCGTTATTTCTTCTCGTAAGGAGTTTCCAATGCGTACGTATATGTCTTTACTCTGCAAAACTGTATTTCCTTATGAAGTGGTATTCTTACATATCCTTTCGAGAGAAAACTGTCCTGTGCCTTCTCTTTTGAGGCTACACACTTAGACATACACGCAACATGAAAGCTTTTCGACTTACAACGTGTTGTTTAGGAAAAACAAGATAATTTCGCACGATGCGGGATTTCCTTAAAACGTGATTTTCTGAAAAATTTTGACGAAAGAAAATTCTCCTTTTGGTTCTCTTTAGATGCTACATGTTAAGACGTACACGCCACAACAATTCTTTTCGAGATACAACGTGTAGTTTTGGAGATACAAGCTAATTTTGTACGATGCGTTATTTCTTCTCCTAAAGAGATTCCAATGCGTACGTATATGTCTTTACTCTGCAAAACTGTATTTCCTTATGAAGTGGTATTCTTACATATCCTTTCGAGAGAAAACTGTCCTGTGCCTTCTCTTTTGAGGCTACACACTTAGACATACACGCAACATGAAAGCTTTTCGACTTACAACGTGTTGTTTAGGAAAAACAAGATAATTTCGCACGATGCGGGATTTCCTTAAAACGTGATTTTCTGAAAAATTTTGACGAAAGAAAATTCTCCTTTTGGTTCTCTTTAGATGCTACATGTTAAGACGTACACGCCACAACAATTCTTTTCGAGATACAACGTGTAGTTTTGGAGATACAAGCTAATTTTGTACTATGCGTTATTTCTTCTCGTAAAGAGTTTCCAATGCGTACGTATATGTCTTTACTCTGCAAAACTGTATTTCCTTATGAAGTGGTATTCTTACATATCCTTTCGAGAGAAAACTGTCCTGTGCCTTCTCTTTTGAGGCTACACACTTAGACATACACGCAACATGAAAGCTTTCCGACTTACAACGTGTTGTTTAGGAAAAACAAGATAATTTCGCACGATGCGGGATTTCCTTAAAACGTGATTTTCTGAAAAATTTTGATGAAAGAAAATTCTCCTTTTGGTTCTCTTTAGATGCTACATGTTAAGACGTACACGCCACAACAATTCTTTTCGAGATACAACGTGTAGTTTTGGAGATACAAGCTAATTTTGTACTATGCGTTATTTCTTCTCGTAAAGAGTTTCCAATGCGTACGTATATGTCTTTACTCTGCAAAACTGTATTTCCTTATGAAGTGGTATTCTTACATATCCTTTCGAGAGAAAACTGTCCTGTGCCTTCTCTTTTGAGGCTACACACTTAGACATACACGCAACATGAAAGCTTTTCGACTTACAACGTGTTGTTTAGGAAAAACAAGATAATTTCGCACGATGCGGGATTTCCTTAAAACGTGATTTTCTGAAAAATTTTGACGAAAGAAAATTCTCCTTTTGGTTCTCTTTAGATGCTACATGTTAAGACGTACACGCCACAACAATTCTTTTCGAGATACAACGTGTAGTTTTGGAGATACAAGCTAATTTTGTACGATGCGTTATTTCTTCTCGTAAAGAGTTTCCAATGCGTACGTATATGTCTTTACTCTGCAAAACTGTATTTCCTTATGAAGTGGTATTCTTACATATCCTTTCGAGAGAAAACTGTCCTGTGCCTTCTCTTTTGAGGCTACACACTTAGACATACACGCAACATGAAAGCTTTTCGACTTACAACGTGTTGTTTAGGAAAAACAAGATAATTTCGCACGATGCGGGATTTCCTTAAAACGTGATTTTCTGAAAAATTTTGACGAAAGAAAATTCTCCTTTTGGTTCTCTTTAGATGCTACATGTTAAGACGTACACGCCACAACAATTCTTTTCGAGATACAACGTGTAGTTTTGGAGATACAAGCTAATTTTGTACTATGCGTTATTTCTTCTCGTAAAGAGTTTCCAATGCGTACGTATATGTCTTTACTCTGCAAAACTGTATTTCCTTATGAAGTGGTATTCTTACATATCCTTTCGAGAGAAAACTGTCCTGTGCCTTCTCTTTTGAGGCTACACACTTAGACATACACGCAACATGAAAGCTTTTCGACTTACAACGTGTTGTTTAGGAAAAACAAGATAATTTCGCACGATGCGGGATTTCCTTAAAACGTGATTTTCTGAAAAATTTTGACGAAAGAAAATTCTCCTTTTGGTTCTCTTTAGATTCTACATGTTAAGACGTACACGCCACAACAATTCTTTTCGAGATACAACGTGTAGTTTTGGAGATACAAGCTAATTTTGTACTATGCGTTATTTCTTCTCGTAAAGAGTTTCCAATGCGTACGTATATGTCTTTACTCTGCAAAACTGTATTTCCTTATGAAGTGGTATTCTTACATATCCTTTCGAGAGAAAACTGTCCTGTGCCTTCTCTTTTGAGGCTACACACTTAGACATACACGCAACATGAAAGCTTTTCGACTTACAACGTGTTGTTTAGGAAAAACAAGATAATTTCGCACGATGCGGGATTTCCTTAAAACGTGATTTTCTGAAAAATTTTGACGAAAGAAAATTCTCCTTTTGGTTCTCTTTAGATGCTACATGTTAAGACGTACACGGCACAACAATTCTTTTCGAGATACAACGTGTAGTTTTGGAGATACAAGCTAATTTTGTACTATGTGTTATTTCTTCTCATAAAGAGTTTCCAATGCGTACGTATATGTCTTTACTCTGCAAAACTGTATTTCCTTATGAAGTGGTATTCTTACATATCCTTTCGAGAGAAAACTGTCCTGTGCCTTCTCTTTTGAGGCTACACACTTAGACATACACGCAACATGAAAGCTTTTCGACTTACAACGTGTTGTTTAGGAAAAACAAGATAATTTCGCACGATGCGGGATTTCCTTAAAACGTGATTTTCTGAAAAATTTTGATGAAAGAAAATTCTCCTTTTGGTTCTCTTTAGATGGTACATGTTAAGACGTACACGCCACAACAATTCTTTTCGAGATACAACGTGTAGTTTTGGAGATACAAGCTAATTTTGTACTATGTGTTATTTCTTCTCGTAAAGAGTTTCCAATGCGTACGTATATGTCTTTACTCTGCAAAACTGTATTTCCTTATGAAGTGGTATTCTTACATATCCTTTCGAGAGAAAACTGTCCTGTGCCTTCTCTTTTGAGGCTACACACTTAGACATACACGCAACATGAAAGCTTTTCGACTTACAACGTGTTGTTTAGGAAAAACAAGATAATTTCGCACGATGCGGGATTTCCTTAAAACGTGATTTTCTGAAAAATTTTGACGAAAGAAAATTCTCCTTTTGGTTCTCTTTAGATGCTACATGTTAAGACGTACACGCCACAACAATTCTTTTCGAGATACAACGTGTAGTTTTGGAGATACAAGCTAATTTTGTACTATGTGTTATTTCTTCTCCTAAAGAGTTTCCAATGCGTACGTATATGTCTTTACTCTGCAAAACTGTATTTCCTTATGAAGTGGTATTCTTACATATCCTTTCGAGAGAAAACTGTCCTGTGCCTTCTCTTTTGAGGCTACACACTTAGACATACACGCAACATGAAAGCTTTTCGACTTACAACGTGTTGTTTAGGAAAAACAAGATAATTTCGCACGATGCGGGATTTCCTTAAAACGTGATTTTCTGAAAAATTTTGACGAAAGAAAATTCTCCTTTTGGTTCTCTTTAGATGCTACATGTTAAGACCTACACGCCACAACAATTCTTTTCGAGATACAATTTGTAGTTTTGGAGATACAAGCTAATTTTGTACTATGCGTTATTTCTTCTCGTAAAGAGTTTCCAATGCGTAAGTATATGTCTTTACTCTGCAAAACTGTATTTCCTTATGAAGTGGTATTCTTACATATCCTTTCGAGAGAAAACTGTCCTGTGCCTTCTCTTTTGAGGCTACACACTTAGACATACACGCAACATGAAAGCTTTTCGACTTACAACGTGTTGTTTAAGAAAAACAAGATAATTTCGCACGATGCGGGATTTCCTTAAAACGTGATTTTCTGAAAAATTTTGACGAAAGAAAATTCTCCTTTTGGTTCTCTTTAGATGCTACATGTTAAGACGTACACGCCACAACAATTCTTTTCGAGATACAACGTGTAGTTTTGGAGATACAAGCTAATTTTGTACGATGCGTTATTTCTTCTCGTAAAGAGTTTCCAATGCGTACGTATATGTCTTTACTCTGCAAAACTGTATTTCCTTATGAAGTGGTATTCTTACATATCCTTTCGAGAGAAAACTGTCCTGTGCCTTCTCTTTTGAGGCTACACACTTAGACATACACGCAACATGAAAGCTTTTCGACTTACAACGTGTTGTTTAGGAAAAACAAGATAATTTCGCACGATGCGGGATTTCCTTAAAACGTGATTTTCTGAAAAATTTTGACGAAAGAAAATTCTCCTTTTGGTTCTCTTTAGATGCTACATGTTAAGACGTACACGCCACAACAATTCTTTTCGAGATACAACGTGTAGTTTTGGAGATACAAGCTAATTTTGTACTATGCGTTATTTCTTCTCGTAAAGAGTTTCCAATGCGTACGTATATGTCTTTACTCTGCAAAACTGTATTTCCTTATGAAGTGGTATTCTTACATATCCTTTCGAGAGAAAACTGTCCTGTGCCTTCTCTTTTGAGGCTACACACTTAGACATACACGCAACATGAAAGCTTTTCGACTTACAACCTGTTGTTTAGGAAAAACAAGATAATTTCGCACGATGCGGGATTTCCTTAAAACGTGATTTTCTGAAAAATTTTGACGAAAGAAAATTTTCCTTTTGGTTCTCTTTAGATGCTGCATGTTAAGACGTACACGCCACAACAATTCTTTTCGAGATACAACGTGTAGTTTTGGAGATACAAGCTAATTTTGTACTATGCGTTATTTCTTCTCGTAAAGAGTTTCCAATGCGTACGTATATGTCTTTACTCTGCAAAACTGTATTTCCTTATGAAGTGGTATTCTTACATATCCTTTCGAGAGAAAACTGTCCTGTGCCTTCTCTTTTGAGGCTACACACTTAGACATACACGCAACATGAAAGCTTTTCGACTTACAACGTGTTGTTTAGGAAAAACAAGATAATTTCGCACGATGCGGGATTTCCTTAAAACGTGATTTTCTGAAAAATTTTGACGAAAGAAAATTCTCCTTTTGGTTCTCTTTAGATGCTACATGTTAAGACGTACACGCCACAACAATTCTTTTCGAGATACAACGTGTAGTTTTGGAGATACAAGCTAATTTTGTACTATGTGTTATTTCTTCTCGTAAAGAGTTTCCAATGCGTACGTATATGTCTTTACTCTGCAAAACTGTATTTCCTTATGAAGTGGTATTCTTACATATCCTTTCGAGAGAAAACTGTCCTGTGCCTTCTCTTTTGAGGCTACACACTTAGACATACACGCAACATGAAAGCTTTCCGACTTACAACGTGTTGTTTAGGAAAAACAAGATAATTTCGCACGATGCGGGATTTCCTTAAAACGTGATTTTCTGAAAAATTTTGACGAAAGAAAATTCTCCTTTTGGTTCTCTTTAGATGCTACATGTTAAGACGTACACGCCACAACAATTCTTTTCGAGATACAACGTGTAGTTTTGGAGATACAAGCTAATTTTGTACTATGCGTTATTTCTTCTCGTAAAGAGTTTCCAATGCGTACGTATATGTCTTTACTCTGCAAAACTGTATTTCCTTATGAAGTGGTATTCTTACATATCCTTTCGAGAGAAAACTGTCCTGTGCCTTCTCTTTTGAGGCTACACACTTAGACATACACGCAACATGAAAGCTTTTCGACTTACAACGTGTTGTTTAGGAAAAACAAGATAATTTCGCACGATGCGGGATTTCCTTAAAACGTGATTTTCTGAAAAATTTTGACGAAAGAAAATTCTCCTTTTGGTTCTCTTTAGATGCTACATGTTAAGACCTACACGCCACAACAATTCTTTTCGAGATACAATTTGTAGTTTTGGAGATACAAGCTAATTTTGTACTATGCGTTATTTCTTCTCGTAAAGAGTTTCCAATGCGTAAGTATATGTCTTTACTCTGCAAAACTGTATTTCCTTATGAAGTGGTATTCTTACATATCCTTTCGAGAGAAAACTGTCCTGTGCCTTCTCTTTTGAGGCTACACACTTAGACATACACGCAACATGAAAGCTTTTCGACTTACAACGTGTTGTTTAAGAAAAACAAGATAATTTCGCACGATGCGGGATTTCCTTAAAACGTGATTTTCTGAAAAATTTTGACGAAAGAAAATTCTCCTTTTGGTTCTCTTTAGATGCTACATGTTAAGACGTACACGCCACAACAATTCTTTTCGAGATACAACGTGTAGTTTTGGAGATACAAGCTAATTTTGTACTATGCGTTATTTCTTCTCGTAAAGAGTTTCCAATGCGTACGTATATGTCTTTACTCTGCAAAACTGTATTTCCTTATGAAGTGGTATTCTTACATATCCTTTCGAGAGAAAACTGTCCTGTGCCTTCTCTTTTGAGGCTACACACTTAGACATACACGCAACATGAAAGCTTTTCGACTTACAACGTGTTGTTTAGGAAAAACAAGATAATTTCGCACGATGCGGGATTTCCTTAAAACGTGATTTTCTGAAAAATTTTGACGAAAGAAAATTCTCCTTTTGGTTCTCTTTAGATGCTACATGTTAAGACGTACACGCCACAACAATTCTTTTCGAGATACAACGTGTAGTTTTGGAGATACAAGCTAATTTTGTACTATGCGTTATTTCTTCTCGTAAAGAGTTTCCAATGCGTACGTATATGTCTTTACTCTGCAAAACTGTATTTCCTTATGAAGTGGTATTCTTACATATCCTTTCGAGAGAAAACTGTCCTGTGCCTTCTCTTTTGAGGCTACACACTTAGACATACACGCAACATGAAAGCTTTTCGACTTACAACCTGTTGTTTAGGAAAAACAAGATAATTTCGCACGATGCGGGATTTCCTTAAAACGTGATTTTCTGAAAAATTTTGACGAAAGAAAATTTTCCTTTTGGTTCTCTTTAGATGCTGCATGTTAAGACGTACACGCCACAACAATTCTTTTCGAGATACAACGTGTAGTTTTGGAGATACAAGCTAATTTTGTACTATGCGTTATTTCTTCTCGTAAAGAGTTTCCAATGCGTACGTATATGTCTTTACTCTGCAAAACTGTATTTCCTTATGAAGTGGTATTCTTACATATCCTTTCGAGAGAAAACTGTCCTGTGCCTTCTCTTTTGAGGCTACACACTTAGACATACACGCAACATGAAAGCTTTTCGACTTACAACGTGTTGTTTAGGAAAAACAAGATAATTTCGCACGATGCGGGATTTCCTTAAAACGTGATTTTCTGAAAAATTTTGACGAAAGAAAATTCTCCTTTTGGTTCTCTTTAGATGCTACATGTTAAGACGTACACGCCACAACAATTCTTTTCGAGATACAACGTGTAGTTTTGGAGATACAAGCTAATTTTGTACTATGTGTTATTTCTTCTCGTAAAGAGTTTCCAATGCGTACGTATATGTCTTTACTCTGCAAAACTGTATTTCCTTATGAAGTGGTATTCTTACATATCCTTTCGAGAGAAAACTGTCCTGTGCCTTCTCTTTTGAGGCTACACACTTAGACATACACGCAACATGAAAGCTTTCCGACTTACAACGTGTTGTTTAGGAAAAACAAGATAATTTCGCACGATGCGGGATTTCCTTAAAACGTGATTTTCTGAAAAATTTTGACGAAAGAAAATTCTCCTTTTGGTTCTCTTTAGATGCTACATGTTAAGACGTACACGCCACAACAATTCTTTTCGAGATACAACGTGTAGTTTTGGAGATACAAGCTAATTTTGTACTATGCGTTATTTCTTCTCGTAAAGAGTTTCCAATGCGTACGTATATGTCTTTACTCTGCAAAACTGTATTTCCTTATGAAGTGGTATTCTTACATATCCTTTCGAGAGAAAACTGTCCTGTGCCTTCTCTTTTGAGGCTACACACTTAGACATACACGCAACATGAAAGCTTTTCGACTTACAACGTGTTGTTTAGGAAAAACAAGATAATTTCGCACGATGCGGGATTTCCTTAAAACGTGATTTTCTGAAAAATTTTGACGAAAGAAAATTCTCCTTTTGGTTCTCTTTAGATGCTACATGTTAAGACGTACACGCCACAACAATTCTTTTCGAGATACAACGTGTAGTTTTGGAGATACAAGCTAATTTTGTACGATGCGTTATTTCTTCTCGTAAAGAGTTTCCAATGCGTACGTATATGTCTTTACTCTGCAAAACTGTATTTCCTTATGAAGTGGTATTCTTACATATCCTTTCGAGAGAAAACTGTCCTGTGCCTTCTCTTTTGAGGCTACACACTTAGACATACACGCAACATGAAAGCTTTTCGACTTACAACGTGTTGTTTAGGAAAAACAAGATAATTTCGCACGATGCGGGATTTCCTTAAAACGTGATTTTCTGAAAAATTTTGACGAAAGAAAATTCTCCTTTTGGTTCTCTTTAGATGCTACATGTTAAGACGTACACGCCACAACAATTCTTTTCGAGATACAACGTGTAGTTTTGGAGATACAAGCTAATTTTGTATGATGCGTTATTTCTTCTCGTAAAGAGTTTCCAATGCGTACGTATATGTCTTTACTCTGCAAAACTGTATTTCCTTATGAAGTGGTATTCTTACATATCCTTTCGAGAGAAAACTGTCCTGTGCCTTCTCTTTTGAGGCTACACACTTAGACATACACGCAACATGAAAGCTTTTCGACTTACAACGTGTTGTTTAGGAAAAACAAGATAATTTCGCACGATGCGGGATTTCCTTAAAACGTGATTTTCTGAAAAATTTTGACGAAAGAAAATTCTCCTTTTGGTTCTCTTTAGATGCTACATGTTAAGACGTACACGCCACAACAATTCTTTTCGAGATACAACGTGTAGTTTTGGAGATACAAGCTAATTTTGTACTATGTGTTATTTCTTCTCGTAAAGAGTTTCCAATGCGTACGTATATGTCTTTACTCTGCAAAACTGTATTTCCTTATGAAGTGGTATTCTTACATATCCTTTCGAGAGAAAACTGTCCTGTGCCTTCTCTTTTGAGGCTACACACTTAGACATACACGCAACATGAAAGCTTTCCGACTTACAACGTGTTGTTTAGGAAAAACAAGATAATTTCGCACGATGCGGGATTTCCTTAAAACGTGATTTTCTGAAAAATTTTGACGAAAGAAAATTCTCCTTTTGGTTCTCTTTAGATGCTACATGTTAAGACGTACACGCCACAACAATTCTTTTCGAGATACAACGTGTAGTTTTGGAGATACAAGCTAATTTTGTACTATGCGTTATTTCTTCTCGTAAAGAGTTTCCAATGCGTACGTATATGTCTTTACTCTGCAAAACTGTATTTCCTTATGAAGTGGTATTCTTACATATCCTTTCGAGAGAAAACTGTCCTGTGCCTTCTCTTTTGAGGCTACACACTTAGACATACACGCAACATGAAAGCTTTTCGACTTACAACGTGTTGTTTAGGAAAAACAAGATAATTTCGCACGATGCGGGATTTCCTTAAAACGTGATTTTCTGAAAAATTTTGACGAAAGAAAATTCTCCTTTTGGTTCTCTTTAGATGCTACATGTTAAGACGTACACGCCACAACAATTCTTTTCGAGATACAACGTGTAGTTTTGGAGATACAAGCTAATTTTGTACTATGCGTTATTTCTTCTCGTAAAGAGTTTCCAATGCGTACGTATATGTCTTTACTCTGCAAAACTGTATTTCCTTATGAAGTGGTATTCTTACATATCCTTTCGAGAGAAAACTGTCCTGTGCCTTCTCTTTTGAGGCTACACACTTAGACATACACGCAACATGAAAGCTTTTCGACTTACAACGTGTTGTTTAGGAAAAACAAGATAATTTCGCACGATGCGGGATTTCCTTAAAACGTGATTTTCTGAAAAATTTTGACGAAAGAAAATTCTCCTTTTGGTTCTCTTTAGATGCTACATGTTAAGACGTACACGCCACAACAATTCTTTTCGAGATACAACGTGTAGTTTTGGAGATACAAGCTAATTTTGAACTATGCGTTATTTCTTCTCGTAAGGAGTTTCCAATGCGTACGTATATGTCTTTACTCTGCAAAACTGTATTTCCTTATGAAGTGGTATTCTTACATATCCTTTCGAGAGAAAACTGTCCTGTGCCTTCTCTTTTGAGGCTACACACTTAGACATACACGCAACATGAAAGCTTTTCGACTTACAACGTGTTGTTTAGGAAAAACAAGATAATTTCGCAAGATGCGGGATTTCCTTAAAACGTGATTTTCTGAAAAATTTTGACGAAAGAAAATTCTCCTTTTGGTTCTCTTTAGATGCTACATGTTAAGACGTACACGCCACAACAATTCTTTTCGAGATACAACGTGTAGTTTTGGAGATACAAGCTAATTTTGTACTATGCGTTATTTCTTCTCGTAAAGAGTTTCCAATGCGTACGTATATGTCTTTACTCTGCAAAACTGTATTTCCTTATGAAGTGGTATTCTTACATATCCTTTCGAGAGAAAACTGTCCTGTGCCTTCTCTTTTGAGGCTACACACATAGACATACACGCAACATGAAAGCTTTTCGACTTACAACGTGTTGTTTAGGAAAAACAAGATAATTTCACACGATGCGGGATTTCCTTAAAACGTGATTTTCTGAAAAATTTTGACGAAAGAAAATTCTCCTTTTGGTTCTCTTTAGATGCTACATGTTAAGACGTACATGCCACAACAATTCTTTTCGAGATACAACGTGTAGTTTTGGAGATACAAGCTAATTTTGTACTATGCGTTATTTCTTCTCGTAAAGAGTTTCCAATGCGTACGTATATGTCTTTACTCTGCAAAACTGTATTTCCTTATGAAGTGGTATTCTTACATATCCTTTCGAGAGAAAACTGTCCTGTGCCTTCTCTTTTGAGGCTACACACTTAGACATACACGCAACATGAAAGCTTTTCGACTTACAACGTGTTGTTTAGGAAAAACAAGATAATTTCGCACGATGCGGGATTTCCTTAAAACGTGATTTTCTGAAAAATTTTGACGAAAGAAAATTCTCCTTTTGGTTCTCTTTAGATGCTACATGTTAAGACGTACACGCCAAAACAATTCTTTTCGAGATACAACGTGTAGTTTTGGAGATACAAGCTAATTTTGAACTATGCGTTATTTCTTCTCGTAAGGAGTTTCCAATGCGTACGTATATGTCTTTACTCTGCAAAACTGTATTTCCTTATGAAGTGGTATTCTTACATATCCTTTCGAGAGAAAACTGTCCTGTGCCTTCTCTTTTGAGGCTACACACTTAGACATACACGCAACATGAAAGCTTTTCGACTTACAACGTGTTGTTTAGGAAAAACAAGATAATTTCGCACGATGCGGGATTTCCTTAAAACGTGATTTTCTGAAAAATTTTGACGAAAGAAAATTCTCCTTTTGGTTCTCTTTAGATGCTACATGTTAAGACGTACACGCCACAACAATTCTTTTCGAGATACAACGTGTAGTTTTGGAGATACAAGCTAATTTTGAACTATGCGTTATTTCTTCTCGTAAGGAGTTTCCAATGCGTACGTATATGTCTTTACTCTGCAAAACTGTATTTCCTTATGAAGTGGTATTCTTACATATCCTTTCGAGAGAAAACTGTCCTGTGCCTTCTCTTTTGAGGCTACACACTTAGACATACACGCAACATGAAAGCTTTTCGACTTACAACGTGTTGTTTAGGAAAAACAAGATAATTTCGCACGATGCGGGATTTCCTTAAAACGTGATTTTCTGAAAAATTTTGACGAAAGAAAATTCTCCTTTTGGTTCTCTTTAGATGCTCCATGTTAAGACGTACACGCCACAACAATTCTTTTCGAGATACAACGTGTAGTTTTGGAGATACAAGCTAATTTTGTACTATGCGTTATTTCTTCTCGTAAAGAGTTTCCAATGCGTACGTATATGTCTTTACTCTGCAAAACTGTATTTCCTTATGAAGTGGTATTCTTACATATCCTTTCGAGAGAAAACTGTCCTGTGCCTTCTCTTTTGAGGCTACACACTTAGACATACACGCAACATGAAAGCTTTTCGACTTACAACGTGTTGTTTAGGAAAAACAAGATAATTTCGCACGATGCGGGATTTCCTTAAAACGTGATTTTCTGAAAAATTTTGACGAAAGAAAATTCTCCTTTTGGTTCTCTTTAGATGCTACATGTTAAGACGTACACGCCACAACAATTCTTTTCGAGATACAACGTGTAGTTTTGGAGATACAAGCTAATTTTGAACTATGCGTTATTTCTTCTCGTAAGGAGTTTCCAATGCGTACGTATATGTCTTTACTCTGCAAAACTGTATTTCCTTATGAAGTGGTATTCTTACATATCCTTTCGAGAGAAAACTGTCCTGTGCCTTCTCTTTTGAGGCTACACACTTAGACATACACGCAACATGAAAGCTTTTCGACTTACAACGTGTTGTTTAGGAAAAACAAGATAATTTCGCACGATGCGGGATTTCCTTAAAACGTGATTTTCTGAAAAATTTTGACGAAAGAAAATTCTCCTTTTGGTTCTCTTTAGATGCTACATGTTAAGACGTACACGCCACAACAATTCTTTTCGAGATACAACGTGTAGTTTTGGAGATACAAGCTAATTTTGTACGATGCGTTATTTCTTCTCGTAAAGAGATTCCAATGCGTACGTATATGTCTTTACTCTGCAAAACTGTATTTCCTTATGAAGTGGTATTCTTACATATCCTTTCGAGAGAAAACTGTCCTGTGCCTTCTCTTTTGAGGCTACACACTTAGACATACACGCAACATGAAAGCTTTTCGACTTACAATGTGTTGTTTAGGAAAAACAAGATAATTTCGCACGATGCGGGATTTCCTTAAAACGTGATTTTCTGAAAAATTTTGACGAAAGAAAATTCTCCTTTTGGTTCTCTTTAGATGCTACATGTTAAGACGTACACGCCACAACAATTCTTTTCGAGATACAACGTGTAGTTTTGGAGATACAAGCTAATTTTGTACTATGTGTTATTTCTTCTCGTAAAGAGTTTCCAATGCGTACGTATATGTCTTTACTCTGCAAAACTGTATTTCCTTATGAAGTGGTATTCTTACATATCCTTTCGAGAGAAAACTGTCCTGTGCCTTCTCTTTTGAGGCTACACACTTAGACATACACGCAACATGAAAGCTTTTCGACTTACAACGTGTTGTTTAGGAAAAACAAGATAATTTCGCACGATGCGGGATTTCCTTAAAACGTGATTTTCTGAAAAATTTTGACGAAAGAAAATTCTCCTTTTGGTTCTCTTTAGATGCTACATGTTAAGACGTACACGCCACAACAATTCTTTTCGAGATACAACGTGTAGTTTTGGAGATACAAGCTAATTTTGTACTATGCGTTATTTCTTCTCGTAAAGAGTTTCCAATGCGTACGTATATGTCTTTACTCTGCAAAACTGTATTTCCTTATGAAGTGGTATTCTTACATATCCTTTCGAGAGAAAACTGTCCTGTGCCTTCTCTTTTGAGGCTACACACTTAGACATACACGCAACATGAAAGCTTTTCGACTTACAACGTGTTGTTTAGGAAAAACAAGATAATTTCGCACGATGCGGGATTTCCTTAAAACGTGATTTTCTGAAAAATTTTGACGAAAGAAAATTCTCCTTTTGGTTCTCTTTAGAAGCTACATGTTAAGACGTACACGCCACAACAATTCTTTTCGAGATACAACGTGTAGTTTTGGAGATACAAGCTAATTTTGTACTATGCGTTATTTCTTCTCGTAAAGAGTTTCCAATGCGTACGTATATGTCTTTACTCTGCAAAACTGTATTTCCTTATGAAGTGGTATTCTTACATATCCTTTCGAGAGAAAACTGTCCTGTGCCTTCTCTTTTGAGGTTACACACTTAGACATACACGCAACATGAAAGCTTTTCGACTTACAACGTGTTGTTTAGGAAAAACAAGATAATTTCGCACGATGCGGGATTTCCTTAAAACGTGATTTTCTGAAAAATTTTGACGAAAGAAAATTCTCCTTTTGGTTCTCTTTAGATGCTACATGTTAAGACGTACACGCCACAACAATTCTTTTCGAGATACAACGTGTAGTTTTGGAGATACAAGCTAATTTTGTACTATGCGTTATTTCTTCTCGTAAAGAGTTTCCAATGCGTACGTATATGTCTTTACTCTGCAAAACTGTAATTCCTTATGAAGTGGTATTCTTACATATCCTTTCGAGAGAAAACTGTCCTGTGCCTTCTCTTTTGAGGCTACACACTTAGACATACACGCAACATGAAAGCTTTTCGACTTACAACGTGTTGTTTAGGAAAAACAAGATAATTTCGCACGATGCGGGATTTCCTTAAAACGTGATTTTCTGAAAAATTTTGACGAAAGAAAATTCTCCTTTTGGTTCTCTTTAGATGCTACATGTTAAGACGTACACGCCACAACAATTCTTTTCGAGATACAACGTGTAGTTTTGGAGATACAAGCTAATTTTGTACTATGCGTTATTTCTTCTCGTAAAGAGTTTCCAATGCGAACGTATATGTCTTTACTCTGCAAAACTGTATTTCCTTATGAAGTGGTATTCTTACATATCCTTTCGAGAGAAAACTGTCCTGTGCCTTCTCTTTTGAGGCTACACACTTAGACATACACGCAACATGAAAGCTTTTCGACTTACAACGTGTTGTTTAGGAAAAACAAGATAATTTCGCACGATGCGGGATTTCCTTAAAACGTGATTTTCTGAAAAATTTTGACGAAAGAAAATTCTCCTTTTGGTTCTCTTTAGATGCTACATGTTAAGACGTACACGCCACAACAATTCTTTTCGAGATACAACATGTAGTTTTGGAGATACAAGCTAATTTTGTACTATGCGTTATTTCTTCCCGTAAAGAGTTTCCAATGCGTACGTATATGTCTTTACTCTGCAAAACTGTATTTCCTTATGAAGTGGTATTCTTACATATCCTTTCGAGAGAAAACTGTCCTGTGCCTTCTCTTTTGTGGCTACACACTTAGACATACACGCAACATGAAAGCTTTTCGACTTACAACGTGTTGTTTAGGAAAAACAAGATAATTTCGCACGATGCGGGATTTCCTTAAAACGTGATTTTCTGAAAAATTTTGACGAAAGAAAATTCTCCTTTTGGTTCTCTTTAGATGCTACATGTTAAGACGTACACGCCACAACAATTCTTTTCGAGATACAACGTGTAGTTTTGGAGATACAAGCTAATTTTGAACTATGCGTTATTTCTTCTCGTAAGGAGTTTCCAATGCGTACGTATATGTCTTTACTCTGCAAAACTGTATTTCCTTATGAAGTGGTATTCTTACATATCCTTTCGAGAGAAAACTGTCCTGTGCCTTCTCTTTTGAGGCTACACACTTAGACATACACGCAACATGAAAGCTTTTCGACTTACAACGTGTTGTTTAGGAAAAACAAGATAATTTCGCACGATGCGGGATTTCCTTAAAACGTGATTTTCTGAAAAATTTTGACGAAAGAAAATTCTCCTTTTGGTTCTCTTTAGATGCTCCATGTTAAGACGTACACGCCACAACAATTCTTTTCGAGATACAACGTGTAGTTTTGGAGATACAAGCTAATTTTGTACTATGCGTTATTTCTTCTCGTAAAGAGTTTCCAATGCGTACGTATATGTCTTTATTCTGCAAAACTGTATTTCCTTATGAAGTGGTATTCTTACATATCCTTTCGAGAGAAAACTGTCCTGTGCCTTCTCTTTTGAGGCTACACACTTAGACATACACGCAACATGAAAGCTTTTCGACTTACAACGTGTTGTTTAGGAAAAACAAGATAATTTCGCACGATGCGGGATTTCCTTAAAACGTGATTTTCTGAAAAATTTTGACGAAAGAAAATTCTCCTTTTGGTTCTCTTTAGATGCTACATGTTAAGACGTACACACCACAACAATTCTTTTCGAGATACAACGTGTAGTTTTGGAGATACAAGCTAATTTTGTACTATGCGTTATTTCTTCTCGTAAAGAGTTTCCAATGCGTACGTATATGTCTTTACTCTGCAAAAGTGTATTTCCTTATGAAGTGGTATTCTTACATATCCTTTCGAGAGAAAACTGTCCTGTTCCTTCTCTTTTGAGGCTACACACTTAGACATACACGCAACATGAAAGCTTTTCGACTTACAACGTGTTGTTTAGGAAAAACAAGATAATTTCGCACGATGCGGGATTTCCTTAAAACGTGATTTTCTGAAAAATTTTGACGAAAGAAAATTCTCCTTTTGGTTCTCTTTAGATGCTACATGTTAAGACGTACACGCCACAACAATTCTTTTCGAGATACAACGTGTAGTTTTGGAGATACAAGCTAATTTTGAACTATGCGTTATTTCTTCTCGTAAGGAGTTTCCAATGCGTACGTATATGTCTTTACTCTGCAAAACTGTATTTCCTTATGAAGTGGTATTCTTACATATCCTTTCGAGAGAAAACTGTCCTGTGCCTTCTCTTTTGAGGCTACACACTTAGACATACACGCAACATGAAAGCTTTTCGACTTACAACGTGTTGTTTAGGAAAAACAAGATAATTTCGCACGATGCGGGATTTCCTTAAAACGTGATTTTCTGAAAAATTTTGACGAAAGAAAATTCTCCTTTTGGTTCTCTTTAGATGCTACATGTTAAGACGTACACGCCACAACAATTCTTTTCGAGATACAACGTGTAGTTTTGGAGATACAAGCTAATTTTGTACTATGCGTTATTTCTTCTCGTAAAGAGTTTCCAATGCGAACGTATATGTCTTTACTCTGCAAAACTGTATTTCCTTATGAAGTGGTATTCTTACATATCCTTTCGAGAGAAAACTGTCCTGTGCCTTCTCTTTTGAGGCTACACACTTAGACATACACGCAACATGAAAGCTTTTCGACTTACAACGTGTTGTTTAGGAAAAACAAGATAATTTCGCACGATGCGGGATTTCCTTAAAACGTGATTTTCTGAAAAATTTTGACGAAAGAAAATTCTCCTTTTGGTTCTCTTTAGATGCTACATGTTAAGACGTACACGCCACAACAATTATTTTCGAGATACAACGTGTAGTTTTGGAGATACAAGCTAATTTTGTACTATGCGTTATTTCTTCCCGTAAAGAGTTTCCAATGCGTACGTATATGTCTTTACTCTGCAAAACTGTATTTCCTTATGAAGTGGTATTCTTACATATCCTTTCGAGAGAAAACTGTCCTGTGCCTTCTCTTTTGAGGCTACACACTTAGACATACACGCAACATGAAAGCTTTTCGACTTACAACGTGTTGTTTAGGAAAAACAAGATAATTTCGCACGATGCGGGATTTCCTTAAAACGTGATTTTCTGAAAAATTTTGACGAAAGAAAATACTCCTTTTGGTTCTCTTTAGATGCTACATGTTAAGACGTACACGCCACAACAATTCTTTTCGAGATACAACGTGTAGTTTTGGAGATACAAGCTAATTTTGTACTATGTGTTATTTCTTCTCGTAAAGAGTTTCCAATGCGTACGTATATGTCTTTACTCTGCAAAACTGTATTTCCTTATGAAGTGGTATTCTTACATATCCTTTCGAGAGAAAACTGTCCTGTGCCTTCTCTTTTGAGGCTACACACTTAGACATACACGCAACATGAAAGCTTTTCGACTTACAACGTGTTGTTTAGGAAAAACAAGATAATTTCGCACGATGCGGGATTTCCTTAAAACGTGATTTTCTGAAAATATTGACGAAAGAAAATTATCCTTTTGGTTCTCTTTAGATGCTACATGTTAAGACGTACACGCCACAACAATTCTTTTCGAGATACAACGTGTAGTTTTGGAGATACAAGCTAATTTTGTACTATGCGTTATTTCTTCTCGTAAAGAGTTTCCAATGCGTACGTATATGTCTTTACTCTGCAAAACTGTATTTCCTTATGAAGTGGTATTCTTACATATCCTTTCGAGAGAAAACTGTCCTGTGCCTTCTCTTTTGAGGCTACACACTTAGACATACACGCAACATGAAAGCTTTTCGACTTACAACGTGTTGTTTAGGAAAAACAAGATAATTTCGCACGATGCGGGATTTCCTTAAAACGTGATTTTCTGAAAAATTTTGACGAAAGAAAATTCTCCTCTTGGTTCTCTTTAGATGCTACATGTTAAGACGTACACGCCACAACAATTCTTTTCGAGATACAACGTGTAGTTTTGGAGATACAAGCTAATTTTGTACTATGCGTTATTTCTTCTCGTAAAGAGTTTCCAATGCGTACGTATATGTCTTTACTCTGCAAAACTGTATTTCCATATGAAGTGGTATTCTTACATATCCTTTCGAGAGAAAACTGTCCTGTGCCTTCTCTTTTGAGGCTACACACTTAGACATACACGCAACATGAAAGCTTTTCGACTTACAACGTGTTGTTTAGGAAAAACAAGATAATTTCGCACGATGCGGGATTTCCTTAAAACGTGATTTTCTGAAAAATTTTGACGAAAGAAAATTCTCCTTTTGGTTCTCTTTAGATGCTACATGTTAAGACGTACACGCCACAACAATTCTTTTCGAGATACAACGTGTAGTTTTGGAGATACAAGCTAATTTTGTACTATGCGTTATTTCTTCTCGTAAGAGTTTCCAATGCGTACGTATATGTCTTTACTCTGCAAAACTGTATTTCCTTATGAAGTGGTATTCTTACATATCCTTTCGAGAGAAAACTGTCCTGTGCCTTCTCTTTTGAGGCTACACACTTAGACATACACGCAACATGAAAGCTTTTCGACTTACAACGTGTTGTTTAGGAAAAACAAGATAATTTCGCACGATGCGAGATTTCCTTAAAACGTGATTTTCTGAAAAATTTTGACGAAAGAAAATTCTCCTTTTGGTTCTCTTTAGATGCTACATGTTAAGACGTACACGCCACAACAATTCTTTTCGAGATACAACGTGTAGTTTTGGAGATACAAGCTAATTTTGTACTATGCGTTATTTCTTCTCGTAAGGAGATTCCAATGCGTACGTATATGTCTTTACTCTGCAAAACTGTATTTCCTTATGAAGTGGTATTCTTACATATCCTTTCGAGACAAAACTGTCCTGTGCCTTCTCTTTTGAGGCTACACACTTAGACATACACGCAACATGAAAGCTTTTCGACTTACAACGTGTTGTTTAGGAAAAACAAGATAATTTCGCACGATGCGGGATTTCCTTAAAACGTGATTTTCTGAAAAATTTTGACGAAAGAAAATTCTCCTTTTGGTTCTCTTTAGATGCTACATGTTAAGACGTACACGCCACAACAATTCTTTTCGAGATACAACGTGTAGTTTTGGAGATACAAGCTAATTTTGTACTATGCTTTATTTCTTCTCGTAAAGAGTTTCCAATGCGTACGTATATGTCTTTACTCTGCAAAACTGTATTTCCTTATGAAGTGGTATTCTTACATATCCTTTCGAGAGAAAACTGTCCTGTGCCTTCTCTTTTGAGGCTACACACTTAGACATACGCGCAACATGAAAGCTTTTCGACTTACAACGTGTTGTTTAGGAAAAACAAGATAATTTCCCACGATGCGGGATTTCCTTAAAACGTGATTTTCTGAAAAATTTTGACGAAAGAAAATTCTCCTTTTGGTTCTCTTTAGATGCTACATGTTAAGACGTACACGCCACAACAATTCTTTTCGAGATACAACGTGTAGTTTTGGAGATACATGCTAATTTTGTACGATGCATTATTTCTTGTCGTAAAGAGTTTCCAATGCGTACGTATATGTCTTTACTCTGCAAAACTGTATTTCCTTATGAAGTGGTATTCTTACATATCCTTTCGAGAGAAAACTGTCCTGTGCCTTCTCTTTTGAGGCTACACACTTAGACATACACGCAACATGAAAGCTTTTCGACTTACAACGTGTTGTTTAGGAAAAACAAGATAATTTCGCACGATGCGGGATTTCCTTAAAACGTGATTTTCTGAAAAATTTTGACGAAAGAAAATTCTCCTTTTGGTTCTCTTTAGATGCTACATGTTAAGACGTACACGCCACAACAATTCTTTTCGAGATACAACGTGTAGTTTTGGAGATACAAGCTAATTTTGAACTATGCGTTATTTCTTCTCGTAAGGAGTTTCCAATGCGTACGTATATGTCTTTACTCTGCAAAACTGTATTTCCTTATGAAGTGGTATTCTTACATATCCTTTCGAGAGAAAACTGTCCTGTGCCTTCTCTTTTGAGGCTACACACTTAGACATACACGCAACATGAAAGCTTTTCGACTTACAACGTGTTGTTTAGGAAAAACAAGATAATTTCGCACGATGCGGGATTTCCTTAAAACGTGATTTTCTGAAAAATTTTGACGAAAGAAAATTCTCCTTTTGGTTCTCTTTAGATGCTCCATGTTAAGACGTACACGCCACAACAATTCTTTTCGAGATACAACGTGTAGTTTTGGAGATACAAGCTAATTTTGTACTATGCGTTATTTCTTCTCGTAAAGAGTTTCCAATGCGTACGTATATGTCTTTACTCTGCAAAACTGTATTTCCTTATGAAGTGGTATTCTTACATATCCTTTCGAGAGAAAACTGTCCTGTGCCTTCTCTTTTGAGGCTACACACTTAGACATACACGCAACATGAAAGCTTTTCGACTTACAACGTGTTGTTTAGGAAAAACAAGATAATTTCGCACGATGCGGGATTTCCTTAAAACGTGATTTTCTGAAAAATTTTGACGAAAGAAAATTCTTCTTTTGGTTCTCTTTAGATGCTACATGTTAAGACGTACACGCCACAACAATTCTTTTCGAGATACAACGTGTAGTTTTGGAGATACAAGCTAATTTTGTACTATGAGTTATTTCTTCTCGTAAAGAGTTTCCAATGCGTACGTATATGTCTTTACTCTGCAAAACTGTATTTCCTTATGAAGTGGTATTCTTACATATCCTTTCGAGAGAAAACTGTCCTGTGCCTTCTCTTTTGAGGCTACACACTTAGACATACACGCAACATGAAAGCTTTTCGACTTACAACGTGTTGTTTAGGAAAAACAAGATAATTTCGCACGATGCGGGATTTCCTTAAAACGTGATTTTCTGAAAAATTTTGACGAAAGAAAATTCTCCTTTTGGTTCTCTTTAGATGCTACATGTTAAGACGTACACGCCACAACAATTCTTTTCGAGATACAACGTGTAGTTTTGGAGATACAAGCTAATTTTGAACTATGCGTTATTTCTTCTCGTAAGGAGTTTCCAATGCGTACGTATATGTCTTTACTCTGCAAAACTGTATTTCCTTATGAAGTGGTATTCTTACATATCCTTTCGAGAGAAAACTGTCCTGTGCCTTCTCTTTTGAGGCTACACACTTAGACATACACGCAACATGAAAGCTTTTCGACTTACAACGTGTTGTTTAGGAAAAACAAGATAATTTCGCACGATGCGGGATTTCCTTAAAACGTGATTTTCTGAAAAATTTTGACGAAAGAAAATTCTCCTTTTGGTTCTCTTTAGATGCTACATGTTAAGACGTACACGCCACAACAATTCTTTTCGAGATACAACGTGTAGTTTTGGAGATACAAGCTAATTTTGTACGATGCGTTATTTCTTCTCGTAAAGAGATTCCAATGCGTACGTATATGTCTTTACTCTGCAAAACTGTATTTCCTTATGAAGTGGTATTCTAACATATCCTTTCGAGAGAAAACTGTCCTGTGCCTTCTCTTTTGAGGCTACACACTTAGACATACACGCAACATGAAAGCTTTTCGACTTACAACGTGTTGTTTAGGAAAAACAAGATAATTTCGCACGATGCGGGATTTCCTTAAAACGTGATTTTCTGAAAAATTTTGACGAAAGAAAATTCTCCTTTTGGTTCTCTTTAGATGCTACATGTTAAGACGTACACGCCACAACAATTCTTTTCGAGATACAACGTGTAGTTTTGGAGATACAAGCTAATTTTGAACTATGCGTTATTTCTTCCCGTAAAGAGTTTCCAATGCGTACGTATATGTCTTTACTCTGCAAAACTGTATTTCCTTATGAAGTGGTATTCTTACATATCCTTTCGAGAGAAAACTGTCCTGTGCCTTCTCTTTTGAGGCTACACACTTAGACATACACGCAACATGAAAGCTTTTCGACTTACAACGTGTTGTTTAGGAAAAACAAGATAATTTCGCACGATGCGGGATTTCCTTAAAACGTGATTTTCTGAAAAATTTTGACGAAAGAAAATTCTCCTTTTGGTTCTCTTTAGATGCTACATGTTAAGACGTACACGCCACAACAATTCTTTTCGAGATACAACGTGTAGTTTTGGAGATACAAGCTAATTTTGTACGATGCGTTATTTCTTCTCGTAAAGAGATTCCAATGCGTACGTATATGTCTTTACTCTGCAAAACTGTATTTCCTTATGAAGTGGTATTCTTACATATCCTTTCGAGAGAAAACTGTCCTGTGCCTTCTCTTTTGAGGCTACACACTTAGACATACACGCAACATGAAAGCTTTTCGACTTACAACGTGTTGTTTAGGAAAAACAAGATAATTTCGCACGATGCGGGATTTCCTTAAAACGTGATTTTCTGAAAAATTTTGACGAAAGAAAATTCTCCTTTTGGTTCTCTTTAGATGCTACATGTTAAGACGTACACGCCACAACAATTCTTTTCGAGATACAACGTGTAGTTTTGGAGATACAAGCTAATTTTGTACTATGCGTTATTTCTTCCCATAAAGAGTTTCCAATGCGTACGTATATGTCTTTACTCTGCAAAACTGTATTTCCTTATGAAGTGGTATTCTTACATATCCTTTCGAGAGAAAACTGTCCTGTGCCTTCTCTTTTGAGGCTACACACTTAGACATACACGCAACATGAAAGCTTTTCGACTTACAACGTGTTGTTTAGGAAAAACAAGATAATTTCGCACGATGCGGGATTTCCTTAAAACGTGATTTTCTGAAAAATTTTGACGAAAGAAAATTCTCCTTTTGGTTCTCTTTAGATGCTACATGTTAAGACGTACACGCCACAACAATTCTTTTCGAGATACAACGTGTAGTTTTGGAGATACAAGCTAATTTTGAACTATGCGTTATTTCTTCTCGTAAGGAGTTTCCAATGCGTACGTATATGTCTTTACTCTGCAAAACTGTATTTCCTTATGAAGTGGTATTCTTACATATCCTTTCGAGAGAAAACTGTCCTGTGCCTTCTCTTTTGAGGCTACACACTTAGACATACACGCAACATGAAAGCTTTTCGACTTACAACGTGTTGTTTAGGAAAAACAAGATAATTTCGCACGATGCGGGATTTCCTTAAAACGTGATTTTCTGAAAAATTTTGACGAAAGAAAATTCTCCTTTTGGTTCTCTTTAGATGCTACATGTTAAGACGTACACGCCACAACAATTCTTTTCGAGATACAACGTGTAGTTTTGGAGATACAAGCTAATTTTGTACGATGCGTTATTTCTTCTCGTAAAGAGATTCCAATGCGTACGTATATGTCTTTACTCTGCAAAACTGTATTTCCTTATGAAGTGGTATTCTTACATATCCTTTCGAGAGAAAACTGTCCTGTGCCTTCTCTTTTGAGGCTACACACTTAGACATACACGCAACATGAAAGCTTTTCGACTTACAACGTGTTGTTTAGGAAAAACAAGATAATTTCGCACGATGCGGGATTTCCTTAAAACGTGATTTTCTGAAAAATTTTGACGAAAGAAAATTCTCCTTTTGGTTCTCTTTAGATGCTACATGTTAAGACGTACACGCCACAACAATTCTTTTCGAGATACAACGTGTAGTTTTGGAGATACAAGCTAATTTTGTACTATGCGTTATTTCTTCCCGTAAAGAGTTTCCAATGCGTACGTATATGTCTTTACTCTGCAAAACTGTATTTCCTTATGAAGTGGTATTCTTACATATCCTTTCGAGAGAAAACTGTCCTGTGCCTTCTCTTTTGAGGCTACACACTTAGACATACACGCAACATGAAAGCTTTTCGACTTACAACGTGTTGTTTAGGAAAAACAAGATAATTTCGCACGATGCGGGATTTCCTTAAAACGTGATTTTCTGAAAAATTTTGACGAAAGAAAATTCTCCTTTTGGTTCTCTTTAGATGCTACATGTTAAGACGTACACGCCACAACAATTCTTTTCGAGATACAACGTGTAGTTTTGGAGATACAAGCTAATTTTGAACTATGCGTTATTTCTTCTCGTAAGGAGTTTCCAATGCGTACGTATATGTCTTTACTCTGCAAAACTGTATTTCCTTATGAAGTGGTATTCTTACATATCCTTTCGAGAGAAAACTGTCCTGTGCCTTCTCTTTTGAGGCTACACACTTAGACATACACGCAACATGAAAGCTTTTCGACTTACAACGTGTTGTTTAGGAAAAACAAGATAATTTCGCACGATGCGGGATTTCCTTAAAACGTGATTTTCTGAAAAATTTTGACGAAAGAAAATTCTCCTTTTGGTTCTCTTTAGATGCTCCATGTTAAGACGTACACGCCACAACAATTCTTTTCGAGATACAACGTGTAGTTTTGGAGATACAAGCTAATTTTGTACTATGCGTTATTTCTTCTCCTAAAGAGTTTCCAATGCGTACGTATATGTCTTTACTCTGCAAAACTGTATTTCCTTATGAAGTGGTATTCTTACATATCCTTTCGAGAGAAAACTGTCCTGTGCCTTCTCTTTTGAGGCTACACACTTAGACATACACGCAACATGAAAGTTTTTCGACTTACAACGTGTTGTTTAGGAAAAACAAGATAATTTCGCACGATGCGGGATTTCCTTAAAACGTGATTTTCTGAAAAATTTTGACGAAAGAAAATTCTTCTTTTGGTTCTCTTTAGATGCTACATGTTAAGACGTACACGCCACAACAATTCTTTTCGAGATACAACGTGTACTTTTGGAGATACAAGCTAATTTTGAACTATGCGTTATTTCTTCTCGTAAAGAGTTTCCAATGCGTACGTATATGTCTTTACTCTGCAAAACTGTATTTCCTTATGAAGTGGTATTCTTACATATCCTTTCGAGAGAAAACTGTCCTGTGCCTTCTCTTTTGAGGCTACACACTTAGACATACACGCAACATGAAAGCTTTTCGACTTACAACGTGTTGTTTAGGAAAAACAAGATAATTTCGCACGATGCGGGATTTCCTTAAAACGTGATTTTCTGAAAAATTTTGACGAAAGAAAATTCTCCTTTTGGTTCTCTTTAGATGCTACATGTTAAGACGTACACGCCACAACAATTCTTTTCGAGATACAACGTGTAGTTTTGGAGATACAAGCTAATTTTGTACTATGTGTTATTTCTTCTCGTAAAGAGTTTCCAATGCGTAAGTATATGTCTTTACTCTGCAAAACTGTATTTCCTTATGAAGTGGTATTCTTACATATCCTTTCGAGAGAAAACTGTCCTGTGCCTTCTCTTTTGAGGCTACACACTTAGACATACACGCAACATGAAAGCTTTTCGACTTACAACGTGTTGTTTAGGAAAAACAAGATAATTTCGCACGATGCGGGATTTCCTTAAAACGTGATTTTCTGAAAAATTTTGACGAAAGAAAATTCTCCTTTTGGTTCTCTTTAGATGCTACATGTTAAGACGTACACGCCACAACAATTCTTTTCGAGATACAACGTGTAGTTTTGGAGATACAAGCTAATTTTGTACTATGCGTTATTTCTTCTCGTAAAGAGTTTCCAATGCGTACGTATATGTCTTTACTCTGCAAAACTGTATTTCCTTATGAAGTGGTATTCTTACATATCCTTTCGAGAGAAAACTGTCCTGTGCCTTCTCTTTTGAGGCTACACACTTAGACATACACGCAACATGAAAGCTTTTCGACTTACAACGTGTTGTTTAGGAAAAACAAGATAATTTCGCACGATGCGGGATTTCCTTAAAACGTGATTTTCTGAAAAATTTTGACGAAAGAAAATTCTCCTTTTGGTTCTCTTTAGATGCTACATGTTAAGACGTACACGCCACAACAATTCTTTTCGAGATACAACGTGTAGTTTTGGAGATACAAGCTAATTTTGTACTATGCGTTATTTCTTCTCGTAAAGAGTTTCCAATGCGTACGTATATGTCTTTACTCTGCAAAACTGTATTTCCTTATGAAGTGGTATTCTTACATATCCTTTCGAGAGAAAACTGTCCTGTGCCTTCTCTTTTGAGGCTACACACTTAGACATACACGCAACATGAAAGCTTTTCGACTTACAACGTGTTGTTTAGGAAAAACAAGATAATTTCGCACGATGAGGGATTTCCTTAAAACGTGATTTTCTGAAAAATTTTGACGAAAGAAAATTCTCCTTTTGGTTCTCTTTAGATGCTACATGTTAAGACGTACACGCCACAACAATTCTTTTCGAGATACAACGTGTAGTTTTGGAGATACAAGCTAATTTTGTACTATGCGTTATTTCTTCTCGTAAAGAGTTTCCAATGCGTACGTATATGTCTTTACTCTGCAAAACTGTAATTCCTTATGAAGTGGTATTCTTACATATCCTTTCGAGAGAAAACTGTCCTGTGCCTTCTCTTTTGAGGCTACACACTTAGACATACACGCAACATGAAAGCTTTTCGACTTACAACGTGTTGTTTAGGAAAAACAAGATAATTTTGCACGATGCGGGATTTCCTTAAAACGTGATTTTCTGAAAAATTTTGACGAAAGAAAATTCTCCTTTTGGTTCTCTTTAGATGCTACATGTTAAGACGTACACGCCACAACAATTCTTTTCGAGATACAACGTGTAGTTTTGGAGATACAAGCTAATTTTGTACTATGCGTTATTTCTTCTCGTAAAGAGTTTCCAATGCGAACGTATATGTCTTTACTCTGCAAAACTGTATTTCCTTATGAAGTGGTATTCTTACATATCCTTTCGAGAGAAAACTGTCCTGTGCCTTCTCTTTTGAGGCTACACACTTAGACATACACGCAACATGAAAGCTTTTCGACTTACAACGTGTTGTTTAGGAAAAACAAGATAATTTCGCACGATGCGGGATTTCCTTAAAACGTGATTTTCTGAAAAATTTTGACGAAAGAAAATTCTCCTTTTGGTTCTCTTTAGATGCTACATGTTAAGACGTACACGCCACAACAATTCTTTTCGAGATACAACGTGTAGTTTTGGAGATACAAGCTAATTTTGTACTATGCGTTATTTCTTCCCGTAAAGAGTTTCCAATGCGTACGTATATGTCTTTACTCTGCAAAACTGTATTTCCTTATGAAGTGGTATTCTTACATATTCTTTCGAGAGAAAACTGTCCTGTGCCTTCTCTTTTGAGGCTACACACTTAGACATACACGCAACATGAAAGCTTTTCGACTTACAACGTGTTGTTTAGGAAAAACAAGATAATTTCGCACGATGCGGGATTTCCTTAAAACGTGATTTTCTGAAAAATTTTGACGAAAGAAAATTCTCCTTTTGGTTCTCTTTAGATGCTACATGTTAAGACGTACACGCCACAACAATTCTTTTCGAGATACAACGTGTACTTTTGGAGATACAAGCTAATTTTGAACTATGCGTTATTTCTTCTCGTAAGGAGTTTCCAATGCGTACGTATATGTCTTTACTCTGCAAAACTGTATTTCCTTATGAAGTGGTATTCTTACATATCCTTTCGAGAGAAAACTGTCCTGTGCCTTCTCTTTTGAGGCTACACACTTAGACATACACGCAACATGAAAGCTTTTCGACTTACAACGTGTTGTTTAGGAAAAACAAGATAATTTCGCACGATGCGGGATTTCCTTAAAACGTGATTTTCTGAAAAATATTGACGAAAGAAAATTCTCCTTTTGGTTCTCTTTAGATGCTACATGTTAAGACGTACACGCCACAACAATTCTTTTCGAGATACAACGTGTAGTTTTGGAGATACAAGCTAATTTTGTACTATGTGTTATTTCTTCTCGTAAAGAGTTTCCAATGCGTACGTATATGTCTTTACTCTGCAAAACTGTATTTCCTTATGAAGTGGTATTCTTACATATCCTTTCGAGAGAAAACTGTCCTGTGCCTTCTCTTTTGAGGCTACACACTTAGACATACACGCAACATGAAAGCTTTTCGACTTACAACGTGTTGTTTAGGAAAAACAAGATAATTTCGCACGATGCGGGATTTCCTTAAAACGTGATTTTCTGAAAAATTTTGACGAAAGAAAATTCTCCTTTTGGTTCTCTTTAGATGCTACATGTTAAGACGTACACGCCACAACAATTCTTTTCGAGATACAACGTGTAGTTTTGGAGATACAAGCTAATTTTGTACTATGCGTTATTTCTTCTCGTAAAGAGTTTCCAATGCGTACGTATATGTCTTTACTCTGCAAAACTGTATTTCCTTATGAAGTGGTATTCTTACATATCCTTTCGAGAGAAAACTGTCCTGTGCCTTCTCTTTTGAGGCTACACACTTAGACATACACGCAACATGAAAGCTTTTCGACTTACAACGTGTTGTTTAGGAAAAACAAGATAATTTCGCACGATGCGGGATTTCCTTAAAACGTGATTTTCTGAAAATATTGACGAAAGAAAATTCTCCTTTTGGTTCTCTTTAGATGCTACATGTTAAGACGTACACGCCACAACAATTCTTTTCGAGATACAACGTGTAGTTTTGGAGATACAAGCTAATTTTGTACTATGCGTTATTTCTTCTCGTAAATAGTTTCCAATGCGTACGTATATGTCTTTACTCTGCTAAACTGTATTTCCTTATGAAGTGGTATTCTTACATATCCTTTCGAGAGAAAACTGTCCTGTGCCTTCTCTTTTGAGGCTACACACTTAGACATACACGCAACATGAAAGCTTTTCGACTTACAACGTGTTGTTTAGGAAAAACAAGATAATTTCGCACGATGCGGGATTTCCTTAAAACGTGATTTTGTGAAAAATTTTGACGAAAGAAAATTCTCCTTTTGGATCTCTTTAGATGCTACATGTTAAGACGTACACGCCACAACAATTCTTTTCGAGATACAACGTGTAGTTTTGGAGATACAAGCTAATTTTGTACTATGCGTTATTTCTTCTCGTAAAGAGTTTCCAATGCGTACGTATATGTCTTTACTCTGCAAAACTGTATTTCCTTATGAAGTGGTATTCTTACATATCCTTTCGAGAGAAAACTGTCCTGTGCCTTCTCTTTTGAGGCTACACACTTAGACATACACGCAACATGAAAGCTTTTCGACTTACAACGTGTTGTTTAGGAAAAACAAGATAATTTCGCACGATGCGGGATTTCCTTAAAACGTGATTTTCTGAAAAATTTTGACGAAAGAAAATTCTCCTCTTGGTTCTCTTTAGATGCTACATGTTAAGACGTACACGCCACAACAATTCTTTTCGAGATACAACGTGTAGTTTTGGAGATACAAGCTAATTTTGTACTATGCGTTATTTCTTCTCGTAAAGAGTTTCCAATGCGTACGTATATGTCTTTACTCTGCAAAACTGTATTTCCATATGAAGTGGTATTCTTACATATCCTTTCGAGAGAAAACTGTCCTGTGCCTTCTCTTTTGAGGCTACACACTTAGACATACACGCAACATGAAAGCTTTTCGACTTACAACGTGTTGTTTAGGAAAAACAAGATAATTTCGCACGATGCGGGATTTCCTTAAAACGTGATTTTCTGAAAAATTTTGACGAAAGAAAATTCTCCTTTTGGTTCTCTTTAGATGCTACATGTTAAGACGTACACGCCACAACAATTCTTTTCGAGATACAACGTGTACTTTTGGAGATACAAGCTAATTTTGAACTATGCGTTATTTCTTCTCGTAAGGAGTTTCCAATGCGTACGTATATGTCTTTACTCTGCAAAACTGTATTTCCTTATGAAGTGGTATTCTTACATATCCTTTCGAGAGAAAACTGTCCTGTGCCTTCTCTTTTGAGGCTACACACTTAGACATACACGCAACATGAAAGCTTTTCGACTTACAACGTGTTGTTTAGGAAAAACAAGATAATTTCGCACGATGCGGGATTTCCTTAAAACGTGATTTTCTGAAAAATTTTGACGAAAGAAAATTCTCCTTTTGGTTCTCTTTAGATGCTACATGTTAAGACGTACACGCCACAACAATTCTTTTCGAGATACAACGTGTAGTTTTGGAGATACAAGCTAATTTTGTACTATGTGTTATTTCTTCTCGTAAAGAGTTTCCAATGCGTACGTATATGTCTTTACTCTGCAAAACTGTATTTCCTTATGAAGTGGTATTCTTACATATCCTTTCGAGAGAAAACTGTCCTGTGCCTTCTCTTTTGAGGCTACACACTTAGAGATACACGCAACATGAAAGCTTTTCGACTTACAACGTGTTGTTTAGGAAAAACAAGATAATTTCGCACGATGCGGGATTTCCATAAAACGTGATTTTCTGAAAAATTTTGACGAAAGAAAATTCTCCTTTTGGTTCTCTTTAGATGCTACATGTTAAGACGTACACGCCACAACAATTCTTTTCGAGATACAACGTGTAGTTTTGGAGATACAAGCTAATTTTGTACTATGCGTTATTTCTTCTCGTAAAGAGTTTCCAATGCGTACGTATATGTCTTTACTCTGCAAAACTGTATTTCCTTATGAAGTGGTATTCTTACATATCCTTTCGAGAGAAAACTGTCCTGTGCCTTCTCTTTTGAGGCTACACACTTAGACATACACGCAACATGAAAGCTTTTCGACTTACAACGTGTTGTTTAGGAAAAACAAGATAATTTCGCACGATGCGGGATTTCCTTAAAACGTGATTTTCTGAAAAATTTTGACGAAAGAAAATTCTCCTTTTGGTTCTCTTTAGATGCTACATGTTAAGACGTACACGCCACAACAATTCTTTTCGAGATACAACGTGTAGTTTTGGAGATACAAGCTAATTTTGTACTATGCGTTATTTCTTCTCGTAAAGAGTTTCCAATGCGTACGTATATGTCTTTACTCTGCAAAACTGTATTTCCTTATGAAGTGGTATTCTTACATATCCTTTCGAGAGAAAACTGTCCTGTGCCTTCTCTTTTGAGGCTACACACTTAGACATACACGCAACATGAAAGCTTTTCGACTTACAATGTGTTGTTTAGGAAAAACAAGATAATTTCGCACGATGCGGGATTTCCTTAAAACGTGATTTTCTGAAAAATTTTGACGAAAGAAAATTCTCCTCTTGGTTCTCTTTAGATGCTACATGTTAAGACGTACACGCCACAACAATTCTTTTCGAGATACAACGTGTAGTTTTGGAGATACAAGCTAATTTTGTACTATGCGTTATTTCTTCTCGTAAAGAGTTTCCAATGCGTACGTATATGTCTTTACTCTGCAAAACTGTATTTCCATATGAAGTGGTATTCTTACATATCCTTTCGAGAGAAAACTGTCCTGTGCCTTCTCTTTTGAGGCTACACACTTAGACATCCACGCAACATGAAAGCTTTTCGACTTACAACGTGTTGTTTAGGAAAAACAAGATAATTTCGCACGATGCGGGATTTCCTTAAAACGTGATTTTCTGAAAAATTTTGATGAAAGAAAATTCTCCTTTTGGTTCTCTTTAGATGCTACATGTTAAGACGTACACGCCACAACAATTCTTTTCGAGATACAACGTGTAGTTTTGGAGATACAAGCTAATTTTGTACTATGCGTTATTTCTTCTCGTAAGAGTTTCCAATGCGTACGTATATGTCTTTACTCTGCAAAACTGTATTTCCTTATGAAGTGGTATTCTTACATATCCTTTCGAGAGAAAACTGTCCTGTGCCTTCTCTTTTGAGGCTACACACTTAGACATACACGCAACATGAAAGCTTTTCGACTTACAACGTGTTGTTTAGGAAAAACAAGATAATTTCGCACGATGCGGGATTTCCTTAAAACGTGATTTTCTGAAAAATTTTGACGAAAGAAAATTCTCCTTTTGGTTCTCTTTAGATGCTACATGTTAAGACGTACACGCCACAACAATTCTTTTCGAGATACAACGTGTAGTTTTGGAGATACAAGCTAATTTTGTACTATGCGTTATTTCTTCTCGTAAGGAGTTTCCAATGCGTACGTATATGTCTTTACTCTGCAAAACTGTATTTCCTTATGAAGTGGTATTCTTACATATCCTTTCGAGAGAAAACTGTCCTGTGCCTTCTCTTTTGAGGCTACACACTTAGACATACACGCAACATGAAAGCTTTTCGACTTACAACGTGTTGTTTAGGAAAAACAAGATAATTTCGCACGATGCGGGATTTCCTTAAAACGTGATTTTCTGAAAAATTTTGACGAAAGAAAATTCTCCTTTTGGTTCTCTTTAGATGCTACATGTTAAGACGTACACGCCACAACAATTCTTTTCGAGATACAACGTGTAGTTTTGGAGATACAAGCTAATTTTGTACTATGCTTTATTTCTTCTCGTAAAGAGTTTCCAATGCGTACGTATATGTCTTTACTCTGCAAAACTGTATTTCCTTATGAAGTGGTATTCTTACATATCCTTTCGAGAGAAAACTGTCCTGTGCCTTCTCTTTTGAGGCTACACACTTAGACATACGCGCAACATGAAAGCTTTTCGACTTACAACGTGTTGTTTAGGAAAAACAAGATAATTTCGCACGATGCGGGATTTCCTTAAAACGTGATTTTCTGAAAAATTTTGACAAAAGAAAATTCTCCTTTTGGTTCTCTTTAGATGCTACATGTTAAGACGTACACGCCACAACAATTCTTTTCGAGATACAACGTGTAGTTTTGGAGATACATGCTAATTTTGTACGATGCGTTATTTCTTGTCGTAAAGAGTTTCCAATGCGTACGTATATGTCTTTACTCTGCAAAACTGTATTTCCTTATGAAGTGGTATTCTTACATATCCTTTCGAGAGAAAACTGTCCTGTGCCTTCTCTTTTGAGGCTACACACTTAGACATACACGCAACATGAAAGCTTTTCGACTTACAACGTGTTGTTTAGGAAAAACAAGATAATTTCGCACGATGCGGGATTTCCTTAAAACGTGATTTTCTGAAAAATATTGACGAAAGAAAATTCTCCTTTTGGTTCTCTTTAGATGCTACATGTTAAGACGTACACGCCACAACAATTCTTTTCGAGATACAACGTGTAGTTTTGGAGATACAAGCTAATTATGTACGATGCGTTATTTCTTCTCGTAAAGAGTTTCCAATGCGTACGTATATGTCTTTACTCTGCAAAACTGTATTTCCTTATGAAGTGGTATTCTTACATATCCTTTCGAGAGAAAACTGTCCTGTGCCTTCTCTTTTGAGGCTACACACTTAGACATACACGCAACATGAAAGCTTTTCGACTTACAACGTGTTGTTTAGGAAAAACAAGATAATTTCGCACGATGCGGGATTTCCTTAAAAAGAGATTTTCTGAAAAATATTGACGAAAGAAAATTCTCCTTTTGGTTCTCTTTAGATGCTACATGTTAAGACGTACACGCCACAACAATTCTTTTCGAGATACAACGTGTAGTTTTGGAGATACAAGCTAATTTTGTACTATGCGTTATTTCTTCTCGTAAAGAGTTTCCAATGCGTACGTATATGTCTTTACTCTGCAAAACTGTATTTCCTTATGAAGTGGTATTCTTACATATCCTTTCGAGAGAAAACTGTCCTGTGCCTTCTCTTTTGAGGCTACACACTTAGACATACACGCAACATGAAAGCTTTTCGACTTACAACGTGTTGTTTAGGAAAAACAAGATAATTTCGCACGATGCGGGATTTCCTTAAAACGTGATTTTCTGAAAAATTTTGACGAAAGAAAATTCTCCTTTTGGTTCTCTTTAGATGCTACATGTTAAGACGTACACGCCACAACAATTCTTTTCGAGATACAACGTGTAGTTTTGGAGATACAAGCTAATTTTGTACGATGCGTTATTTCTTCTCGTAAAGAGTTTCCAATGCGTACGTATATGTCTTTACTCTGCAAAACTGTATTTCCTTATGAAGTGGTATTCTTACATATCCTTTCGAGAGAAAACTGTCCTGTGCCTTCTCTTTTGAGGCTACACACTTAGACATACACGCAACATGAAAGCTTTTCGACTTACAACGTGTTGTTTAGGAAAAACAAGATAATTTCGCACGATGCGGGATTTCCTTAAAACGTGATTTTCTGAAAAATTTTGACGAAAGAAAATTCTCCTTTTGGTTCTCTTTAGATGCTACATGTTAAGACGTACACGCCACAACAATTCTTTTCGAGATACAACGTGTAGTTTTGGAGATACAAGCTAATTTTGTACGATGCGTTATTTCTTCTCGTAACGAGTTTCCAATGCGTACGTATATGTCTTTACTCTGCAAAACTGTATTTCCCTATGAAGTGGTATTCTTACATATCCTTTCGAGAGAAAACTGTCCTGTGCCTTCTCTTTTGAGGCTACACACTTAGACATACACGCAACATGAAAGCTTTTCGACTTACAACGTGTTGTTTAGGAAAAACAAGATAATTTCGCACGATGCGGGATTTCCTTAAAACGTGATTTTCTGAAAAATATTGACGAAAGAAAATTCTCCTTTTGGTTCTCTTTAGATGCTACATGTTAAGACGTACACGCCACAACAATTCTTTTCGAGATACAACGTGTAGTTTTGGAGATACAAGCTAATTTTGTACTATGCGTTATTTCTTCTCGTAAAGAGTTTCCAATGCGTACGTATATGTCTTTACTCTGCAAAACTGTATTTCCTTATGAAGTGGTATTCTTACATATCCTTTCGAGAGAAAACTGTCCTGTGCCTTCTCTTTTGAGGCTACACACTTAGACATACACGCAACATGAAAGCTTTTCGACTTACAACGTGTTGTTTAGGAAAAACAAGATAATTTCGCACGATGCGGGATTTCCTTAAAACGTGATTTTCTGAAAAATTTTGACGAAAGAAAATTCTCCTTTTGGTTCTCTTTAGATGCTACATGTTAAGACGTACACGCCACCACAATTCTTTTCGAGATACAACGTGTAGTTTTGGAGATACAAGCTAATTTTGTACAATGCGTTATTTCTTCTCGTAAAGAGTTTCCAATGCGTACGTATATGTCTTTACTCTGCAAAACTGTATTTCCTTATGAAGTGGTATTCTTACATATCCTTTCGAGAGAAAACTGTCCTGTGCCTTCTCTTTTGAGGCTACACACTTAGACATACACGCAACATGAAAGCTTTTCGACTTACAACGTGTTGTTTAGGAAAAACAAGATAATTTCGCACGATGCGGGATTTCCTTAAAACGTGATTTTCTGAAAAATTTTGACGAAAGAAAATTCTCCTTTTGGTTCTCTTTAGATGCTACATGTTAAGACGTACACGCCACAACAATTCTTTTCGAGATACAACGTGTAGTTTTGGAGATACAAGCTAATTTTGTACTATGCGTTATTTCTTCTCGTAAAGAGTTTCCAATGCGTACGTATATGTCTTTACTCTGCAAAACTGTATTTCCTTATGAAGTGGTATTCTTACATATCCTTTCGAGAGAAAACTGTCCTGTGCCTTCTCTTTTGAGGCTACACACTTAGACATACACGCAACATGAAAGCTTTTCGACTTACAACGTGTTGTTTAGGAAAAACAAGATAATTTCGCACGATGCGGGATTTCCTTAAAACGTGATTTTCTGAAAAATTTTGACGAAAGAAAATTCTCCTTTTGGTTCTCTTTAGATGCTACATGTTAAGACGTACACGCCACAACAATTCTTTTCGAGATACAACGTGTAGTTTTGGAGATACAAGCTAATTTTGTACTATGCGTTATTTCTTCTCATAAGGAGTTTCCAATGCGTACGTATATGTCTTTACTCTGCAAAACTGTATTTCCTTATGAAGTGGTATTCTTACATATCCTTTCGAGAGAAAACTGTCCTGTGCCTTCTCTTTTGAGGCTACACACTTAGACATACACGCAACATGAAAGCTTTTCGACTTACAACGTGTTGTTTAGGAAAAACAAGATAATTTCGCACGATGCGGGATTTCCTTAAAACGTGATTTTCTGAAAAATTTTGACGAAAGAAAATTCTCCTTTTGGTTCTCTTTAGATGCTACATGTTAAGACGTACACGCCACAACAATTCTTTTCGAGATACAAAGTGTAGTTTTGGAGATACAAGCTAATTTTGTACTATGCGTTATTTCTTCTCGTAAAGAGTTTCCAATGCGTACGTATATGTCTTTACTCTGCAAAACTGTATTTCCTTATGAAGTGGTATTCTTACATATCCTTTCGAGAGAAAACTGTCCTGTGCCTTCTCTTTTGAGGCTACACACTTAGACATACACGCAACATGAAAACTTTTCGACTTACAACGTGTTGTTTAGGAAAAACAAGATAATTTCGCACGATGCGGGATTTCCTTAAATCGTGATTTTCTGAAAAATTTTGACGAAAGAAAATTCTCCTTTTGGTTCTCTTTAGATGCTACATGTTAAGACGTACACGCCACAACAATTCTTTTCGAGATACAACGTGTAGTTTTGGAGATACAAGCTAATTTTGTACTATGCGTTATTTCTTCTCGTAAAGAGTTTCCAAGGCGTACGTATATGTCTTTACTCTGCAAAACTGTATTTCCTTATGAAGTGGTATTCTTACATATCCTTTCGAGAGAAAACTGTCCTGTGCCTTCTCTTTTGAGGCTACACACTTAGACATACACGCAACATGAAAGCTTTTCGACTTACAACGTGTTGTTTAGGAAAAACAAGATAATTTCGCACGATGCGGGATTTCCTTAAAACGTGATTTTCTGAAAAATTTTGACGAAAGAAAATTCTCCTTTTGGTTCTCTTTAGATGATACATGTTAAGACGTACACGCCACAACAATTCTTTTCGAGATACAACGTGTAGTTTTGGAGATACAAGCTAATTTTGTACTATGCGTTATTTCTTCTCGTAAAGAGTTTCCAATGCGTACGTATATGTCTTTACTCTGCAAAACTGTATTTCCTTATGAAGTGGTATTCTTACATATCCTTTCGAGAGAAAACTGTCCTGTGCCTTCTCTTTTGAGGCTACACACTTAGACATACACGCAACATGAAAGCTTTTCGACTTAGAACGTGTTGTTTAGGAAAAACAAGATAATTTCGCACGATGCGGGATTTCCTTAAAACGTGATTTTCTGAAAAATTTTGACGAAAGAAAATTCTCCTTTTGGTTCTCTTTAGATGCTACATGTTAAGACGTACACGCCACAACAATTCTTTTCGAGATACAACGTGTAGTTTTGGAGATACAAGCTAATTTTGTACTATGCGTTATTTCTTCTCGTAAAGAGTTTCCAATGCGTACGTATATGTGTTTACTCTGCAAAACTGTATTTCCTTATGAAGTGGTATTCTTACATGTCCTTTCGAGAGAAAACTGTCCTGTGCCTTCTCTTTTGAGGCTACACACTAAGACATACACGCAACATGAAAGCTTTTCGACTTACAACGTGTTGTTTAGGAAAAACAAGATAATTTCGCAGGATGCGGGATTTCCTTAAAACGTGATTTTCTGAAAAATTTTGACGAAAGAAAATTCTCCTTTTGGTTCTCTTTAGATGCTACATGTTAAGACGTACACGCCACAACAATTCTTTTCAAGATACAACGTGTAGTTTTGGAGATACAAGCTAATTTTGTACTATGCGTTATTTCTTCTCATAAGGAGTTTCCAATGCGTACGTATATGTCTTTACTCTGCAAAACTGTATTTCCTTATGAAGTGGTATTCTTACATATCCTTTCGAGAGAAAACTGTCCTGTGCCTTCTCTTTTGAGGCTACACACTTAGACATACACGCAACATGAAAGCTTTCGACTTACAACGTGTTGTTTAGGAAAAACAAGATAATTTCGCACGATGCGGGATTTCCTTAAAACGTGATTTTCTGAAAAATTTTGACGAAAGAAAATTCTCCTTTTGGTTCTCTTTAGATGCTACATGTTAAGACGTACACGCCACAACAATTCTTTTCGAGATACAAAGTGTAGTTTTGGAGATACAAGCTAATTTTGTACTATGCGTTATTTCTTCTCGTAAAGAGTTTCCAATGCGTACGTATATGTCTTTACTCTGCAAAACTGTATTTCCTTATGAAGTGGTATTCTTACATATCCTTTCGAGAGAAAACTGTCCTGTGCCTTCTCTTTTGAGGCTACACACTTAGACATACACGCAACATGAAAACTTTTCGACTTACAACGTGTTGTTTAGGAAAAACAAGATAATTTCGCACGATGCGGGATTTCCTTAAAACGTGATTTTCTGAAAAATTTTGACGAAAGAAAATTCTCCTTTTGGTTCTCTTTAGATGCTACATGTTAAGACGTACACGCCACAACAATTCTTTTCGAGATACAACGTGTAGTTTTGGAGATACAAGCTAATTTTGTACTATGCGTTATTTCTTCTCGTAAAGAGTTTCCAAGGCGTACGTATATGTCTTTACTCTGCAAAACTGTATTTCCTTATGAAGTGGTATTCTTACATATCCTTTCGAGAGAAAACTGTCCTGTGCCTTCTCTTTTGAGGCTACACACTTAGACATACACGCAACATGAAAGCTTTTCGACTTACAACGTGTTGTTTAGGAAAAACAAGATAATTTCGCACGATGCGGGATTTCCTTAAAACGTGATTTTCTGAAAAATTTTGACGAAAGAAAATTCTCCTTTTGGTTCTCTTTAGATGATACATGTTAAGACGTACACGCCACAACAATTCTTTTCGAGATACAACGTGTAGTTTTGGAGATACAAGCTAATTTTGTACGATGCGTTATTTCTTCTCGTAAAGAGTTTCCAATGCGTACGTATATGTCTTTACTCTGCAAAACTGTATTTCCTTATGAAGTGGTATTCTTACATATCCTTTCGAGAGAAAACTGTCCTGTGCCTTCTCTTTTGAGGCTACACACTTAGACATACACGCAACATGAAAGCTTTTCGACTTACAACGTGTTGTTTAGGAAAAACAAGATAATTTCGCACGATGCGGGATTTCCTTAAAACGTGATTTTCTGAAAAATTTTGACGAAAGAAAATTCTCCTTTTGGTTCTCTTTAGATGCTACATGTTAAGACGTACACGCCACAACAATTCTTTTCGAGATACAACGTGTAGTTTTGGAGATACAAGCTAATTTTGTACTATGCGTTATTTCTTCTCGTAAAGAGTTTCCAATGCGTACGTATATGTGTTTACTCTGCAAAACTGTATTTCCTTATGAAGTGGTATTCTTACATGTCCTTTCGAGAGAAAACTGTCCTGTGCCTTCTCTTTTGAGGCTACACACTAAGACATACACGCAACATGAAAGCTTTTCGACTTACAACGTGTTGTTTAGGAAAAACAAGATAATTTCGCAGGATGCGGGATTTCCTTAAAACGTGATTTTCTGAAAAATTTTGACGAAAGAAAATTCTCCTTTTGGTTCTCTTTAGATGCTACATGTTAAGACGTACACGCCACAACAATTCTTTTCGAGATACAACGTGTAGTTTTGGAGATACAAGCTAATTTTGTACTATGCGTTATTTCTTCTCATAAGGAGTTTCCAATGCGTACGTATATGTCTTTACTCTGCAAAACTGTATTTCCTTATGAAGTGGTATTCTTACATATCCTTTCGAGAGAAAACTGTCCTGTGCCTTCTCTTTTGAGGCTACACACTTAGACATACACGCAACATGAAAGCTTTTCGACTTACAACGTGTTGTTTAGGAAAAACAAGATAATTTCGCACGATGCGGGATTTCCTTAAAACGTGATTTTCTGAAAAATTTTGACGAAAGAAAATTCTCCTTTTGGTTCTCTTTAGATGCTACATGTTAAGACGTACACGCCACAACAATTCTTTTCGAGATACAACGTGTAGTTTTGGAGAAACAAGCTAATTTTGTACTATGCATTATTTCTTCTCGTAAAGAGTTTCCAATGCGTACGTATATGTCTTTACTCTGCAAAACTGTATTTCCTTATGAAGTGGTATTCTTACATATCCTGTCGAGAGAAAACTGTCCTGTGCCTTCTCTTTTGAGGCTACACACTTAGACATACACGCAACATGAAAGCTTTTCGACTTACAACGTGTTGTTTAGGAAAAACAAGATAATTTCGCACGATGCGGGATTTCCTTAAAACGTGATTTTCTGAAAAATTTTGACGAAAGAAAATTCTCCTTTTGGTTCTCTTTAGATGCTACATGTTAAGACGTACACGCCACAACAATTCTTTTCGAGATACAACGTGTAGTTTTGGAGATACAAGCTAATTTTGTACTATGCGTTATTTCTTCTCGTAAAGAGTTTCCATTGCGTACGTATATGTCCTTACTCTGCAAAACTGTATTTCCTTATGAAGTGGTATTCTTACATATCCTTTCGAGAGAAAACTGTCCTGTGCCTTCTCTTTTGAGGCTACACACTTAGACATACACGCAACATGAAAGCTTTTCGACTTACAACGTGTTGTTTAGGAAAAACAAGATAATTTCGCACGATGCGGGATTTCCTTAAAACGTGATTTTCTGAAAAATTTTGACGAAAGAAAATTCTCCTTTTGGTTCTCTTTAGATGCTACATGTTAAGACGTACACGCCACAACAATTCTTTTCGAGATACAACGTGTAGTTTTGGAGATACAAGCTAATTTTGTACTATGTGTTATTTCTTCTCGTAAAGAGTTTCCAATGCGTACGTATATGTTTTTACCCTGCAAAACTGTATTTCCTTATGAAGTGGTATTCTTACATATCCTTTCGAGAGAAAACTGTCCTGTGCCTTCTCTTTTGAGGCTACACACTTAGACATACACGCAACATGAAAGCTTTTCGACTTACAACGTGTTGTTTAGGAAAAACAAGATAATTTCGCACGATGAGGGATTTCCTTAAAACGTGATTTTCTGAAAAATTTTGACGAAAGAAAATTCTCCTTTTGGTTCTCTTTAGATGCTACATGTTAAGACGTACACGCCACAACAATTCTTTTCGAGATACAACGTGTAGTTTTGGAGATACAAGCTAATTTTGTACTATGCGTTATTTCTTCTCGTAAAGAGTTTCCAATGCGTACGTATATGTCTTTACTCTGCAAAACTGTATTTCCTTATGAAGTGGTATTCTTACATATCCTTTCGAGAGAAAACTGTCCTGTGCCTTCTCTTTTGAGGCTACACACTTAGACATACACGCAACATGAAAGCTTTTCGACTTACAATGTGTTGTTTAGGAAAAACAAGATAATTTCGCACGATGCGGGATTTCCTTAAAACGTGATTTTCTGAAAAATTTTGACGAAAGAAAATTCTCCTTTTGGTTCTCTTTAGATGCTACATGTTAAGACGTACACGCCACAACAATTCTTTTCGAGATACAAAGTGTAGTTTTGGAGATACAAGCTAATTTTGTACTATGCGTTATTTCTTCTCGTAAAGAGTTTCCAATGCGTACGTATATGTCTTTACTCTGCAAAACTGTATTTCCTTATGAAGTGGTATTCTTACATATCCTTTCGAGAGAAAACTGTCCTGTGCCTTCTCTTTTGAGGCTACACACTTAGACATACACGCAACATGAAAGCTTTTCGACTTACAACGTGTTGTTTAGGAAAAACAAGATAATTTCGCAGGATGCGGGATTTCCTTAAAACGTGATTTTCTGAAAAATTTTGACGAAAGAAAATTCTCCTTTTGGTTCTCTTTAGATGCTACATGTTAAGACGTACACGCCACAACAATTCTTTTCGAGATACAACGTGTAGTTTTGGAGATACAAGCTAATTTTGTACTATGCGTTATTTCTTCTCATAAAGAGTTTCCAATGCGTACGTATATATCTTTACTCTGCAAAACTGTATTTCCTTATGAAGTGGTATTCTTACATATCCTTTCGAGAGAAAACTGTCCTGTGCCTTCTCTTTTGAGGCTACACACTTAGACATACACGCAACATGAAAACTTTTCGACTTACAACGTGTTGTTTAGGAAAAACAAGATAATTTCGCACGATGCGGGATTTCCTTAAAACGTGATTTTCTGAAAAATTTTGAGGAAAGAAAATTCTCCTTTTGGTTCTCTTTAGATGCTACATGTTAAGACGTACACGCCACAACAATTCTTTTCGAGATACAACGTGTAGTTTTGGAGATACAAGCTAATTTTGTACTATGCGTTATTTCTTCTCGTAAAGAGTTTCCAATGCGTACGTATATGTCTTTACTCTGCAAAACTGTATTTCCTTATGAAGTGGTATTCTTACATATCCTTTCGAGAGAAAACTGTCCTGTGCCTTCTCTTTTGAGGCTACACACTTAGACATACACGCAACATGAAAGCTTTTCGACTTACAACGTGTTGTTTAGGAAAAACAAGATAATTTCGCACGATGCGGGATTTCCTTAAAACGTGATTTTCTGAAAAATTTTGACGAAAGAAAATTCTCCTTTTGGTTCTCTTTAGATGCTACATGTTAAGACGTACACGCCACAACAATTCTTTTCGAGATACAAAGTGTAGTTTTGGAGATACAAGCTAATTTTGTACTATGCGTTATTTCTTCTCGTAAAGAGTTTCCAATGTGTACGTATATGTCTTTACTCTGCAAAACTGTATTTCCTTATGAAGTGGTATTCTTACATATCCTTTCGAGAGAAAACTGTCCTGTGCCTTCTCTTTTGAGGCTACACACTTAGACATACACGCAACATGAAAGCTTTTCGACTTACAACGTGTTGTTTAGGAAAAACAAGATAATTTCGCACGATGCGGGATTTCCTTAAAACGTGATTTTCTGAAAAATATTGACGAAAGAAAATTCTCCTTTTGGTTCTCTTTAGATGCTACATGTTAAGACGTACACGCCACAACAATTCTTTTCGAGATACAACGTGTAGTTTTGGAGATACAAGCTAATTTTGTACTATGCGTTATTTCTTCTCGTAAAGAGTTTCCAATGCGTACGTATATGTCTTTACTCTGCAAAACTGTATTTCCTTATGAAGTGGTATTCTTACATATCCTTTCGAGAGAAAACTGTCCTGTGCCTTCTCTTTTGAGGCTACACACTTAGACATACACGCAACATGAAAGCTTTTCGACTTACAACGTGTTGTTTAGGAAAAACAAGATAATTTCGCACGATGCGGGATTTCCTTAAAACGTGATTTTCTGAAAAATTTTGACGAAAGAAAATTCTCCTTTTGGTTCTCTTTAGATGCTACATGTTAAGACGTACACGCCACAACAATTCTTTTCGAGATACAACGTGTAGTTTTGGAGATACAAGCTAATTTTGTACTATGCGTTATTTCTTCTCGTAAAGAGTTTCCAATGCGTACGTATATGTCTTTACTCTGCAAAACTGTATTTCCTTATGAAGTGGTATTCTTACATATCCTTTCGAGAGAAAACTGTCCTGTGCCTTCTCTTTTGAGGCTACACACTTAGACATACACGCAACATGAAAGCTTTTCGACTTACAACGTGTTGTTTAGGAAAAACAAGATAATTTCGCACGATGCGGGATTTCCTTAAAACGTGATTTTCTGAAAAATTTTGACGAAAGAAAATTCTCCTTTTGGTTCTCTTTAGATGCTACATGTTAAGACGTACATGCCACAACAATTCTTTTCGAGATACAACGTGTAGTTTTGGAGATACAAGCTAATTTTGTACTATGCGTTATTTCTTCTCGTAAAGAGTTTCCAATGCGTACGTATATGTCTTTACTCTGCAAAACTGTATTTCCTTATGAAGTGGTATTCTTACATATCCTTTCGAGAGAAAACCGTCCTGTGCCTTCTCTTTTGAGGCTACACACTTAGACATACACGCAACATGAAAGCTTTTCGACTTACAACGTGTTGTTTAGGAAAAACAAGATAATTTCGCACGATGCGGGATTTCCTTAAAACGTGATTTTCTGAAAAATTTTGACGAAAGAAAATTCTCCTTTTGGTTCTCTTTAGATGCTACATGTTAAGACGTACACGCCACAACAGTTCTTTTCGAGATACAACGTGTAGTTTTGGAGATACAAGCTAATTTTGTACTATGCGTTATTTCTTCTCGTAAAGAGTTTCCAATGCGTACGTATATGTCTTTACTCTGCAAAACTGTATTTCCTTATGAAGTGGTATTCTTACATATCCTTTCGAGAGAAAACTGTCCTGTGCCTTCTCTTTTGAGGCTACACACTTAGACATACACGCAACATGAAAGCTTTTCGACTTACAACGTGTTGTTTAGGAAAAACAAGATAATTTCGCACGATGCGGGATTTCCTTAAAACGTGATTTTCTGAAAAATTTTGACGAAAGAAAATTCTCCTTTTGGTTCTCTTTAGATGCTACATGTTAAGACGTACACGCCACAACAATTCTTTTCGAGATACAACGTGTAGTTTTGGAGATACAAGCTAATTTTGTACTATGCGTTATTTCTTCTCGTAAAGAGTTTCCAATGCGTACGTATATGTCTTTACTCTGCAAAACTGTATTTCCTTATGAAGTGGTATTCTTACATATCCTTTCGAGAGAAAACTGTCCTGTGCCTTCTCTTTTGAGGCTACACACTTAGACATACACGCAACATGAAAGCTTTTCGACTTACAACGTGTTGTTTAGGAAAAACAAGATATTTTCGCACGATGCGGGATTTCCTTAAAACGTGATTTTCTGAAAAATTTTGACGAAAGAAAATTCTCCTTTTGGTTCTCTTTAGATGCTACATGTTAAGACGTACACGCCACAACAATTCTTTTCGAGATACAACGTGTAGTTTTGGAGATACAAGCTAATTTTGTACTATGCGTTATTTCTTCTCGTAAAGAGTTTCCAATGCGTACGTATATGTCTTTACTCTGCAAAACTGTATTTCCTTATGAAGTGGTATTCTTACATATCCTTTCGAGAGAAAACTGTCCTGTGCCTTCTCTTTTGAGGCTACACACTTAGACATACACGCAACATGAAAGCTTTTCGACTTACAACGTGTTGTTTAGGAAAAACAAGATAATTTCGCACGATGCGGGATTTCCTTAAAACGTGATTTTGTGAAAAATTTTGACGAAAGAAAATTCTCCTTTTGGTTCTCTTTAGATGCTACATGTTAAGACGTACACGCCACAACAATTCTTTTCGAGATACAACGTGTAGTTTTGGAGATACAAGCTAATTTTGTACTATGCGTTATTTCTTCTCGTAAAGAGTTTCCAATGCGTAAGTATATGTCTTTACTCTGCAAAACTGTATTTCCTTATGAAGTGGTATTCTTACATGTCCTTTCGAGAGAAAACTGTCCTGTGCCTTCTCTTTTGAGGCTACACACTAAGACATACACGCAACATGAAAGCTTTTCGACTTACAACGTGTTGTTTAGGAAAAACAAGATAATTTCGCACAATGCGGGATTTCCTTAAAACGTGATTTTCTGAAAAATTTTGACGAAAGAAAATTCTCCTTTTGGTTCTCTTTAGATGCTACATGTTAAGACGTACACGCCACAACAATTCTTTTCGAGATACAACGTGTAGTTTTGGAGATACAAGCTAATTTTGTACTATGCGTTATTTCTTCTCATAAGGAGTTTCCAATGCGTACGTATATGTCTTTACTCTGCAAAACTGTATTTCCTTATGAAGTGGTATTCTTACATATCCTTTCAAGAGAAAACTGTCCTGTGCCTTCTCTTTTGAGGCTACACACTTAGACATACACGCAACATGAAAGCTTTTCGACTTACAACGTGTTGTTTAGGAAAAACAAGATAATTTCGCACGATGCGGGATTTCCTTAAAACGTGATTTTCTGAAAAATTTTGACGAAAGAAAATTCTCCTTTTGGTTCTCTTTAGATGCTACATGTTAAGACGTACACGCCACAACAATTCTTTTCGAGATACAACGTGTAGTTTTGGAGAAACAAGCTAATTTTGTACTATGCATTATTTCTTCTCGTAAAGAGTTTCCAATGCGTACGTATATGTCTTTACTCTGCAAAACTGTATTTCCTTATGAAGTGGTATTCTTACATATCCTGTCGAGAGAAAACTGTCCTGTGCCTTCTCTTTTGAGGCTACACACTTAGACATACACGCAACATGAAAGCTTTTCGACTTACAACGTGTTGTTTAGGAAAAACAAGATAATTTCGCACGATGCGGGATTTCCTTAAAACGTGATTTTCTGAAAAATTTTGACGAAAGAAAATTCTCCTTTTGGTTCTCTTTAGATGCTACATGTTAAGACGTACACGCCACAACAATTCTTTTCGAGATACAACGTGTAGTTTTGGAGATACAAGCTAATTTTGTACTATGCGTTATTTCTTCTCGTAAAGAGTTTCCATTGCGTACGTATATGTCCTTACTCTGCAAAACTGTATTTCCTTATGAAGTGGTATTCTTACATATCCTTTCGAGAGAAAACTGTCCTGTGCCTTCTCTTTTGAGGCTACACACTTAGACATACACGCAACATGAAAGCTTTTCGACTTACAACGTGTTGTTTAGGAAAAACAAGATAATTTCGCACGATGCGGGATTTCCTTAAAACGTGATTTTCTGAAAAATTTTGACGAAAGAAAATTCTCCTTTTGGTTCTCTTTAGATGCTACATGTTAAGACGTACATGCCACAACAATTCTTTTCGAGATACAACGTGTAGTTTTGGAGATACAAGCTAATTTTGTACTATGTGTTATTTCTTCTCGTAAAGAGTTTCCAATGCGTACGTATATGTCTTTACTCTGCAAAACTGTATTTCCTTATGAAGTGGTATTCTTACATATCCTTTCGAGAGAAAACTGTCCTGTGCCTTCTCTTTTGAGGCTACACACTTAGACATACACGCAACATGAAAGCTTTTCGACTTACAACGTGTTGTTTAGGAAAAACAAGATAATTTCGCACGATGAGGGATTTCCTTAAAACGTGATTTTCTGAAAAATTTTGACGAAAGAAAATTCTCCTTTTGGTTCTCTTTAGATGCTACATGTTAAGACGTACACGCCACAACAATTCTTTTCGAGATACAACGTGTAGTTTTGGAGATACAAGCTAATTTTGTACTATGCGTTATTTCTTCTCGTAAAGAGTTTCCAATGCGTACGTATATGTCTTTACTCTGCAAAACTGTATTTCCTTATGAAGTGGTATTCTTACATATCCTTTCGAGAGAAAACTGTCCTGTGCCTTCTCTTTTGAGGCTACACACTTAGACATCCACGCAACATGAAAGCTTTTCGACTTACAACGTGTTGTTTAGGAAAAACAAGATAATTTCGCACGATGCGGGATTTCCTTGAAACGTGATTTTCTGAAAAATTTTGACGAAAGAAAATTCTCCTTTTGGTTCTCTTTAGATGCTACATGTTAAGACGTACACGCCACAACAATTTTTTTCGAGATACAACGTGTAGTTTTGGAGATACAAGCTAATTTTGTACTATGCGTTATTTCTTCTCGTAAAGAGTTTCCAATGCGTACGTATATGTCTTTACTCTGCAAAACTGTATTTCCTTATGAAGTGGTATTCTTACATATCCTTTCGAGAGAAAACCGTCCTGTGCCTTCTCTTTTGAGGCTACACACTTAGACATACACGCAACATGAAAGCTTTTCGACTTACAACGTGTTGTTTAGGAAAAACAAGATAATTTCGCACGATGCGGGATTTCCTTAAAACGTGATTTTCTGAAAAATTTTGACGAAAGAAAATTCTCCTTTTGGTTCTCTTTAGATGCTACATGTTAAGACGTACACGCCACAACAATTCTTTTCGAGATACAACGTGTAGTTTTGGAGATACAAGCTAATTTTGTACTATGCGTTATTTCTTCTCGTAAAGAGTTTCCAATGCGTACGTATATGTCTTTACTCTGCAAAACTGTATTTCCTTATGAAGTGGTATTCTTACATATCCTTTCGAGAGAAAACTGTCCTGTGCCTTCTCTTTTGAGGCTACACACTTAGACATACACGCAACATGAAAGCTTTTCGACTTACAACGTGTTGTTTAGGAAAAACAAGATATTTTCGCACGATGCGGGATTTCCTTAAAACGTGATTTTCTGAAAAATTTTGACGAAAGAAAATTCTCCTTTTGGTTCTCTTTAGATGCTACATGTTAAGACGTACACGCCACAACAATTCTTTTCGAGATACAACGTGTAGTTTTGGAGATACAAGCTAATTTTGTACTATGCGTTATTTCCTCTCGTAAAGAGTTTCCAATGCGTACGTATATGTCTTTACTCTGCAAAACTGTATTTCCTTATGAAGTGGTATTCTTACATATCCTTTCGAGAGAAAACTGTCCTGTGCCTTCTCTTTTGAGGCTACACACTTAGACATACACGCAACATGAAAGCTTTTCGACTTACAACGTGTTGTTTAGGAAAAACAAGATAATTTCGCACGATGCGGGATTTCCTTAAAACGTGATTTTCTGAAAAATTTTGACGAAAGAAAATTCTCCTTTTGGTTCTCTTTAGATGCTACATGTTAAGACGTACACGCCACAACAATTCTTTTCGAGATACAACGTGTAGTTTTGGAGATACAAGCTAATTTTGTACTATGCGTTATTTCTTCTCGTAAAGAGTTTCCAATGCGTACGTATATGTCTTTACTCTGCAAAACTGTATTTCCTTATGAAGTGGTATTCTTACATATCCTTTCGAGAGAAAACTGTCCTGTGCCTTCTCTTTTGAGGCTACACACTTAGACATCCACGCAACATGAAAGCTTTTCGACTTACAACGTGTTGTTTAGGAAAAACAAGATAATTTCGCACGATGCGGGATTTCCTTAAAACGTGATTTTCTGAAAAATTTTGACGAAAGAAAATTCTCCTTTTGGTTCTCTTTAGATGCTACATGTTAAGACGTACACGCCACAACAATTCTTTTCGAGATACAACGTGTAGTTTTGGAGATACAAGCTAATTTTGTACTATGCGTTATTTCTTCTCGTAAAGAGTTTCCAATGCGTACGTATATGTCTTTACTCTGCAAAACTGTATTTCCTTATGAAGTGGTATTCTTACATATCCTTTCGAGAGAAAACCGTCCTGTGCCTTCTCTTTTGAGGCTACACACTTAGACATACACGCAACATGAAAGCTTTTCGACTTACAACGTGTTGTTTAGGAAAAACAAGATAATTTCGCACGATGCGGGATTTCCTTAAAACGTGATTTTCTGAAAAATTTTGACGAAAGAAAATTCTCCTTTTGGTTCTCTTTAGATGCTACATGTTAAGACGTACACGCCACAACAATTCTTTTCGAGATACAACGTGTAGTTTTGGAGATACAAGCTAATTTTGTACTATGCGTTATTTCTTCTCGTAAAGAGTTTCCAATGCGTACGTATATGTCTTTACTCTGCAAAACTGTATTTCCTTATGAAGTGGTATTCTTACATATCCTTTCGAGAGAAAACTGTCCTGTGCCTTCTCTTTTGAGGCTACACACTTAGACATACACGCAACATGAAAGCTTTTCGACTTACAACGTGTTGTTTAGGAAAAACAAGATAATTTCGCACGATGCGGGATTTCCTTGAAACGTGATTTTCTGAAAAATTTTGACGAAAGAAAATTCTCCTTTTGGTTCTCTTTAGATGCTACATGTTAAGACGTACACGCCACAACAATTCTTTTCGAGATACAACGTGTAGTTTTGGAGATACAAGCTAATTTTGTACTATGCGTTATTTCTTCTCGTAAAGAGTTTCCAATGCGTACGTATATGTCTTTACTCTGCAAAACTGTATTTCCTTATGAAGTGGTATTCTTACATATCCTTTCGAGAGAAAACTGTCCTGTGCCTTCTCTTTTGAGGCTACACACTTAGACATACACGCAACATGAAAGCTTTTCGACTTACAACGTGTTGTTTAGGAAAAACAAGATATTTTCGCACGATGCGGGATTTCCTTAAAACGTGATTTTCTGAAAAATTTTGACGAAAGAAAATTCTCCTTTTGGTTCTCTTTAGATGCTACATGTTAAGACGTACACGCCACAACAATTCTTTTCGAGATACAACGTGTAGTTTTGGAGATACAAGCTAATTTTGTACTATGCGTTATTTCTTCTCGTAAAGAGTTTCCAATGCGTACGTATATGTCTTTACTCTGCAAAACTGTATTTCCTTATGAAGTGGTATTCTTACATATCCTTTCGAGAGAAAACTGTCCTGTGCCTTCTCTTTTGAGGCTACACACTTAGACATACACGCAACATGAAAGCTTTTCGACTTACAACGTGTTGTTTAGGAAAAACAAGATAATTTCGCACGATGCGGGATTTCCTTAAAACGTGATTTTGTGAAAAATTTTGACGAAAGAAAATTCTCCTTTTGGTTCTCTTTAGATGCTACATGTTAAGACGTACACGCCACAACAATTCTTTCGAGATACAACGTGTAGTTTTGGAGATACAAGCTAATTTTGTACTATGCGTTATTTCTTCTCGTAAAGAGTTTCCAATGCGTACGTATATGTCTTTACTCTGCAAAACTGTATTTCCTTATGAAGTGGTATTCTTACATGTCCTTTCGAGAGAAAACTGTCCTGTGCCTTCTCTTTTGAGGCTACACACTAAGACATACACGCAACATGAAAGCTTTTCGACTTACAACGTGTTGTTTAGGAAAAACAAGATAATTTCGCACGATGCGGGATTTCCTTAAAACGTGATTTTCTGAAAAATTTTGACGAAAGAAAATTCTCCTTTTGGTTCTCTTTAGATGCTACATGTTAAGACGTACACGCCACAACAATTTTTTTCGAGATACAACGTGTAGTTTTGGAGATACAAGCTAATTTTGTACTATGCGTTATTTCTTCTCGTAAAGAGTTTCCAATGCGTACGTATATGTCTTTACTCTGCAAAACTGTATTTCCTTATGAAGTGGTATTCTTACATATCCTTTCGAGAGAAAACCGTCCTGTGCCTTCTCTTTTGAGGCTACACACTTAGACATACACGCAACATGAAAGCTTTTCGACTTACAACGTGTTGTTTAGGAAAAACAAGATAATTTCGCACGATGCGGGATTTCCTTAAAACGTGATTTTCTGAAAAATTTTGACGAAAGAAAATTCTCCTTTTGGTTCTCTTTAGATGCTACATGTTAAGACGTACACGCCACAACAATTCTTTTCGAGATACAACGTGTAGTTTTGGAGATACAAGCTAATTTTGTACTATGCGTTATTTCTTCTCGTAAAGAGTTTCCAATGCGTACGTATATGTCTTTACTCTGCAAAACTGTATTTCCTTATGAAGTGGTATTCTTACATATCCTTTCGAGAGAAAACTGTCCTGTGCCTTCTCTTTTGAGGCTACACACTTAGACATACACGCAACATGAAAGCTTTTCGACTTACAACGTGTTGTTTAGGAAAAACAAGATATTTTCGCACGATGCGGGATTTCCTTAAAACGTGATTTTCTGAAAAATTTTGACGAAAGAAAATTCTCCTTTTGGTTCTCTTTAGATGCTACATGTTAAGACGTACACGCCACAACAATTCTTTTCGAGATACAACGTGTAGTTTTGGAGATACAAGCTAATTTTGTACTATGCGTTATTTCCTCTCGTAAAGAGTTTCCAATGCGTACGTATATGTCTTTACTCTGCAAAACTGTATTTCCTTATGAAGTGGTATTCTTACATATCCTTTCGAGAGAAAACTGTCCTGTGCCTTCTCTTTTGAGGCTACACACTTAGACATACACGCAACATGAAAGCTTTTCGACTTACAACGTGTTGTTTAGGAAAAACAAGATAATTTCGCACGATGCGGGATTTCCTTAAAACGTGATTTTCTGAAAAATTTTGACGAAAGAAAATTCTCCTTTTGGTTCTCTTTAGATGCTACATGTTAAGACGTACACGCCACAACAATTCTTTTAGAGATACAACGTGTAGTTTTGGAGATACAAGCTAATTTTGTACTATGCGTTATTTCTTCTCGTAAAGAGTTTCCAATGCGTACGTATATGTCTTTACTCTGCAAAACTGTATTTCCTTATGAAGTGGTATTCTTACATATCCTTTCGAGAGAAAACTGTCCTGTGCCTTCTCTTTTGAGGCTACACACTTAGACATCCACGCAACATGAAAGCTTTTCGACTTACAACGTGTTGTTTAGGAAAAACAAGATAATTTCGCACGATGCGGGATTTCCTTAAAACGTGATTTTCTGAAAAATTTTGACGAAAGAAAATTCTCCTTTTGGTTCTCTTTAGATGCTACATGTTAAGACGTACACGCCACAACAATTCTTTTCGAGATACAACGTGTAGTTTTGGAGATACAAGCTAATTTTGTACTATGCGTTATTTCTTCTCGTAAAGAGTTTCCAATGCGTACGTATATGTCTTTACTCTGCAAAACTGTATTTCCTTATGAAGTGGTATTCTTACATATCCTTTCGAGAGAAAACCGTCCTGTGCCTTCTCTTTTGAGGCTACACACTTAGACATACACGCAACATGAAAGCTTTTCGACTTACAACGTGTTGTTTAGGAAAAACAAGATAATTTCGCACGATGCGGGATTTCCTTAAAACGTGATTTTCTGAAAAATTTTGACGAAAGAAAATTCTCCTTTTGGTTCTCTTTAGATGCTACATGTTAAGACGTACACGCCACAACAATTCTTTTCGAGATACAACGTGTAGTTTTGGAGATACAAGCTAATTTTGTACTATGCGTTATTTCTTCTCGTAAAGAGTTTCCAATGCGTACGTATATGTCTTTACTCTGCAAAACTGTATTTCCTTATGAAGTGGTATTCTTACATATCCTTTCGAGAGAAAACTGTCCTGTGCCTTCTCTTTTGAGGCTACACACTTAGACATACACGCAACATGAAAGCTTTTCGACTTACAACGTGTTGTTTAGGAAAAACAAGATAATTTCGCACGATGCGGGATTTCCTTAAAACGTGATTTTCTGAAAAATTTTGACGAAAGAAAATTCTCCTTTTGGTTCTCTTTAGATGCTACATGTTAAGACGTACACGCCACAACAATTCTTTTCGAGATACAACGTGTAGTTTTGGAGATACAAGCTAATTTTGTACTATGCGTTATTTCTTCTCGTAAAGAGTTTCCAATGCGTACGTATATGTCTTTACTCTGCAAAACTGTATTTCCTTATGAAGTGGTATTCTTACATATCCTTTCGAGAGAAAACTGTCCTGTGCCTTCTCTTTTGAGGCTACACACTTAGACATACACGCAACATGAAAGCTTTTCGACTTACAACGTGTTGTTTAGGAAAAACAAGATATTTTCGCACGATGCGGGATTTCCTTAAAACGTGATTTTCTGAAAAATTTTGACGAAAGAAAATTCTCCTTTTGGTTCTCTTTAGATGCTACATGTTAAGACGTACACGCCACAACAATTCTTTTCGAGATACAACGTGTAGTTTTGGAGATACAAGCTAATTTTGTACTATGCGTTATTTCTTCTCGTAAAGAGTTTCCAATGCGTACGTATATGTCTTTACTCTGCAAAACTGTATTTCCTTATGAAGTGGTATTCTTACATATCCTTTCGAGAGAAAACTGTCCTGTGCCTTCTCTTTTGAGGCTACACACTTAGACATACACGCAACATGAAAGCTTTTCGACTTACAACGTGTTGTTTAGGAAAAACAAGATAATTTCGCACGATGCGGGATTTCCTTAAAACGTGATTTTGTGAAAAATTTTGACGAAAGAAAATTCTCCTTTTGGTTCTCTTTAGATGCTACATGTTAAGACGTACACGCCACAACAATTCTTTTCGAGATACAACGTGTAGTTTTGGAGATACAAGCTAATTTTGTACTATGCGTTATTTCTTCTCGTAAAGAGTTTCCAATGCGTACGTATATGTCTTTACTCTGCAAAACTGTATTTCCTTATGAAGTGGTATTCTTACATGTCCTTTCGAGAGAAAACTGTCCTGTGCCTTCTCTTTTGAGGCTACACACTAAGACATACACGCAACATGAAAGCTTTTCGACTTACAACGTGTTGTTTAGGAAAAACAAGATAATTTCGCACGATGCGGGATTTCCTTAAAACGTGATTTTCTGAAAAATTTTGACGAAAGAAAATTCTCCTTTTGGTTCTCTTTAGATGCTACATGTTAAGACGTACACGCCACAACAATTCTTTTCGAGATACAACGTGTAGTTTTGGAGATACAAGCTAATTTTGTACTATGCGTTATTTCTTCTCATAAGGAGTTTCCAATGCGTACGTATATGTCTTTACTCTGCAAAACTGTATTTCCTTATGAAGTGGTATTCTTACATATCCTTTCGAGAGAAAACTGTCCTGTGCCTTCTCTTTTGAGGCTACACACTTAGACATACACGCAACATGAAAGCTTTTCGACTTACAACGTGTTGTTTAGGAAAAACAAGATAATTTCGCACGATGCGGGATTTCCTTAAAACGTGATTTTCTGAAAAATTTTGACGAAAGAAAATTCTCCTTTTGGTTCTCTTTAGATGCTACATGTTAAGACGTACACGCCACAACAATTCTTTTCGAGATACAACGTGTAGTTTTGGAGAAACAAGCTAATTTTGTACTATGCATTATTTCTTCTCGTAAAGAGTTTCCAATGCGTACGTATATGTCTTTACTCTGCAAAACTGTATTTCCTTATGAAGTGGTATTCTTACATATCCTGTCGAGAGAAAACTGTCCTGTGCCTTCTCTTTTGAGGCTACACACTTAGACATACACGCAACATGAAAGCTTTTCGACTTACAACGTGTTGTTTAGGAAAAACAAGATAATTTCGCACGATGCGGGATTTCCTTAAAACGTGATTTTCTGAAAAATTTTGACGAAAGAAAATTCTCCTTTTGGTTCTCTTTAGATGCTACATGTTAAGACGTACACGCCACAACAATTCTTTTCGAGATACAACGTGTAGTTTTGGAGATACAAGCTAATTTTGTACTATGCGTTATTTCTTCTCGTAAAGAGTTTCCATTGCGTACGTATATGTCCTTACTCTGCAAAACTGTATTTCCTTATGAAGTGGTATTCTTACATATCCTTTCGAGAGAAAACTGTCCTGTGCCTTCTCTTTTGAGGCTACACACTTAGACATACACGCAACATGAAAGCTTTTCGACTTACAACGTGTTGTTTAGGAAAAACAAGATAATTTCGCACGATGCGGGATTTCCTTAAAACGTGATTTTCTGAAAAATTTTGACGAAAGAAAATTCTCCTTTTGGTTCTCTTTAGATGCTACATGTTAAGACGTACACGCCACAACAATTCTTTTCGAGATACAACGTGTAGTTTTGGAGATACAAGCTAATTTTGTACTATGCGTTATTTCTTCTCGTAAAGAGTTTCCAATGCGTACGTATATGTCTTTACTCTGCAAAACTGTATTTCCATATGAAGTGGTATTCTTACATATCCTTTCGAGAGAAAACTGTCCTGTGCCTTCTCTTTTGAGGCTACACACTTAGACATACACGCAACATGAAAGCTTTTCGACTTACAACGTGTTGTTTAGGAAAAACAAGATAATTTCGCATGATGCGGGATTTCCTTAAAACGTGATTTTCTGAAAAATTTTGACGAAAGAAAATTCTCCTTTTGGTTCTCTTTAGATGATATATGTTAAGACGTACACGCCACAACAATTCTTTTCGAGATACAACGTGTAGTTTTGGAGATACAAGCTAATTTTGTACTATGCGTTATTTCTTCTCGTAAAGAGTTTCCAATGCGTATGTATATGTCTTTACTCTGCAAAACAAAACTGTATATCCTTATGAAGTGGTATTCTTACATATCCTTTCGAGAGAAAACTGTCCTGTGCCTTCTCTTTTGAGGCTACACACTTAGACATACACGCAACATGAAAGCTTTTCGACTTACAACGTGTTGTTTAGGAAAAACAAGATAATTTCGCACGATGCGGGATTTCCTTAAAACGTGATTTTCTGAAAAATTTTGACGAAAGAAAATTCTCCTTTTGGTTCTCTTTAGATGCTACATGTTAAGACGTACACGCCACAACAATTCTTTTCGAGATACAACGTGTAGTTTTGGAGATACAAGCTAATTTTGTACTATGCGTTATTTCTTCTCGTAAAGAGTTTCCAATGCGTATGTATATGTCTTTACTCTGCAAAACAAAACTGTATTTCCTTATGAAGTGGTATTCTTACATATCCTTTCGAGAGAAAACTGTCCTGTGCCTTCTCTTTTGAGGCTACACACTTAGACATACACGCAACATGAAAGCTTTTCGACTTACAACGTGTTGTTTAGGAAAAACAAGATAATTTCGCACGATGCGGGATTTCCTTAAAACGTGATTTTCTGAAAAATTTTGACGAAAGAAAATTCTCCTTTTGGTTCTCTTTAGATGCTACATGTTAAGACGTACACGCCACAACAATTCTTTTCGAGATACAAAGTGTAGTTTTGGAGATACAAGCTAATTTTGTACTATGCGTTATTTCTTCTCGTAAAGAGTTTCCAATGCGTACGTATATGTCTTTACTCTGCAAAACTGTATTTCCTTATGAAGTGGTATTCTTACATATCCTTTCGAGAGAAAACTGTCCTGTGCCTTCTCTTTTGAGGCTACACACTTAGACATACACGCAACATGAAAGCTTTCGACTTACAACGTGTTGTTTAGGAAAAACAAGATAATTTCGCACGATGCGGGATTTCCTTAAAACGTGATTTTCTGAAAAATTTTGACGAAAGAAAATTCTCCTTTTGGTTCTCTTTAGATGCTACATGTTAAGACGTACACGCCACAACAATTCTTTTCGAGATACAACGTGTAGTTTTGGAGATACAAGCTAATTTTGTACTATGCGTTATTTCTTCTCGTAAAGAGTTTCCAATGCGTACGTATATGTCTTTACTCTGCAAAACTGTATTTCCTTATGAAGTGGTATTCTTACATATCCTTTCGAGAGAAAACTGTCCTGTGCCTTCTCTTTTGAGGCTACACACTTAGACATACACGCAACATGAAAGCTTTCGACTTACAACGTGTTGTTTAGGAAAAACAAGATAATTTCGCACGATGCGGGATTTCCTTAAAACGTGATTTTCTGAAAAATTTTGACGAAAGAAAATTCTCCTTTTGGTTCTCTTTAGATGCTACATGTTAAGACGTACACGCCACAACAATTCTTTTCGAGATACAACGTGTAGTTTTGGAGATACAAGCTAATTTTGTACTATGCGTTATTTCTTCTCGTAAAGAGTTTCCAATGCGTACGTATATGTCTTTACTCTGCAAAACTGTATTTCCTTATGAAGTGGTATTCTTACATATCCTTTCGAGAGAAAACTGTCCTGTGCCTTCTCTTTTGAGGCTACACACTTAGACATACACGCAACATGAAAGCTTTTCGACATAGAACGTGTTGTTTAGGAAAAACAAGATATTTTCGCACGATGCGGGATTTCCTTAAAAGGTGATTTTCTGAAAAATTTTGACGAAAGAAAATTCTCCTTTTGGTTCTCTTTAGATGCTACATGTTAAGACGTACACGCCACAACAATTCTTTTCGAGATACAACGTGTAGTTTTGGAGATACAAGCTAATTTTGTACTATGCGTTATTTCTTCTCATAAAGAGTTTCCAATGCGTACGTATATGTCTTTACTCTGCAAAACTGTATTTCCTTATGAAGTGGCATTCTTACATATCCTTTCGAGAGAAAACTGTCCTGTGCCTTCTCTTTTGAGGCTACACACTTAGACATACACGCAACATGAAAGCTTTTCGACTTACAACGTGTTGTTTAGGAAAAACAAGATAATTTCGCACGATGCGGGATTTCCTTAAAACGTGATTTTCTGAAAAATTTTGACGAAAGAAAATTCTCCTTTTGGTTCTCTTTAGATGCTACATGTTAAGACGTACACGCCACAACAATTCTTTTCGAGATACAACGTGTAGTTTTGGAGATACAAGCTAATTTTGTACTATGCGTTATTTCTTCTCGTAAAGAGTTTCCAATGCGTACGTATATGTCTTTACTCTGCAAAACTGTATTTCCATATGAAGTGGTATTCTTACATATCCTTTCGAGAGAAAACTGTCCTGTGCCTTCTCTTTTGAGGCTACACACTTAGACATACACGCAACATGAAAGCTTTTCGACTTACAACGTGTTGTTTAGGAAAAACAAGATAATTTCGCAAGATGCGGGATTTCCTTAAAACGTGATTTTCTGAAAAATTTTGACGAAAGAAAATTCTCCTTTTGGTTCTCTTTAGATGATACATGTTAAGACGTACACGCCACAACAATTCTTTTCGAGATACAACGTGTAGTTTTGGAGATACAAGCTAATTTTGTACTATGCGTTATTTCTTCTCGTAAAGAGTTTCCAATGCGTATGTATATGTCTTTACTCTGCAAAACAAAACTGTATATCCTTATGAAGTGGTATTCTTACATATCCTTTCGAGAGAAAACTGTCCTGTGCCTTCTCTTTTGAGGCTACACACTTAGACATACACGCAACATGAAAGCTTTTCGACTTACAACGTGTTGTTTAGGAAAAACAAGATAATTTCGCCCGATGCGGGATTTCCTTAAAACGTGATTTTCTGAAAAATTTTGACGAAAGAAAATTCTGCTTTTGGTTCTCTTTAGATGCTACATGTTAAGACGTACACGCCACAACAATTCTTTTCGAGATACAACGTGTAGTTTTGGAGATACAAGCTAATTTTGTACTATGCGTTATTTCTTCTCGTAAAGAGTTTCCAATGCGTATGTATATGTCTTTACTCTGCAAAACAAAACTGTATTTCCTTATGAAGTGGTATTCTTACATATCCTTTCGAGAGAAAACTGTCCTGTGCCTTCTCTTTTGAGGCTACACACTTAGACATACACGCAACATGAAAGCTTTTCGACTTACAACGTGTTGTTTAGGAAAAACAAGATAATTTCGCACGATGCGGGATTTCCTTAAAACGTGATTTTCTGAAAAATTTTGACGAAAGAAAATTCTCCTTTTGGTTCTCTTTAGATGCTACATGTTAAGACGTACACGCCACAACAATTCTTTTCGAGATACAACGTGTAGTTTTGGAGATACAAGCTAATTTTGTACTATGCGTTATTTCTTCTCGTAAAGAGTTTCCAATGCGTACGTATATGTCTTTACTCTGCAAAACTGTATTTCCTTATGAAGTGGTATTCTTACATATCCTTTCGAGAGAAAACTGTCCTGTGCCTTCTCTTTTGAGGCTACACACTTAGACATACACGCAACATGAAAGCTTTCGACTTACAACGTGTTGTTTAGGAAAAACAAGATAATTTCGCACGATGCGGGATTTCCTTAAAACGTGATTTTCTGAAAAATTTTGACGAAAGAAAATTCTCCTTTTGGTTCTCTTTAGATGCTACATGTTAAGACGTACACGCCACAACAATTCTTTTCGAGATACAACGTGTAGTTTTGGAGATACAAGCTAATTTTGTACTATGCGTTATTTCTTCTCGTAAAGAGTTTCCAATGCGTACGTATATGTCTTTACTCTGCAAAACTGTATTTCCTTATGAAGTGGTATTCTTACATATCCTTTCGAGAGAAAACTGTCCTGTGCCTTCTCTTTTGAGGCTACACACTTAGACATACACGCAACATGAAAGCTTTTCGACATAGAACGTGTTGTTTAGGAAAAACAAGATATTTTCGCACGATGCGGGATTTCCTTAAAAGGTGATTTTCTGAAAAATTTTGACGAAAGAAAATTCTCCTTTTGGTTCTCTTTAGATGCTACATGTTAAGACGTACACGCCACAACAATTCTTTTCGAGATACAACGTGTAGTTTTGGAGATACAAGCTAATTTTGTACTATGCGTTATTTCTTCTCGTAAAGAGTTTCCAATGCGTACGTATATGTCTTTACTCTGCAAAACTGTATTTCCTTATGAAGTGGTATTCTTACATATCCTTTCGAGAGAAAACTGTCCTGTGCCTTCTCTTTTGAGGCTACACACTTAGACATACACGCAACATGAAAGCTTTTCGACTTACAACGTGTTGTTTAGGAAAAACAAGATAATTTCGCCCGATGCGGGATTTCCTTAAAACGTGATTTTCTGAAAAATTTTGACGAAAGAAAATTCTCCTTTTGGTTCTCTTTAGATGCTACATGTTAAGACGTACACGCCACAACAATTCTTTTCGAGATACAACGTGTAGTTTTGGAGATACAAGCTAATTTTGTACTATGCGTTATTTCTTCTCGTAAAGAGTTTCCAATGCGTACGTATATGTCTTTACTCTGCAAAACTGTATTTCCTTATGAAGTGGTATTCTTACATGTCCTTTCGAGAGAAAACTGTCCTGTGCCTTCTCTTTTGAGGCTACACACTAAGACATACACGCAACATAAAAGCTTTTCGACTTACAACGTGTTGTTTAGGAAAAACAAGATAATTTCGCACGATGCGGGATTTCCTTAAAACGTGATTTTCTGAAAAATTTTGACGAAAGAAAATTCTCCTTTTGGTTCTCTTTAGATGCTACATGTTAAGACGTACACGCCACAACAATTCTTTTCGAGATACAACGTGTAGTTTTGGAGATACAAGCTAATTTTGTACTATGCGTTATTTCTTCTCATAAGGAGTTTCCAATGCGTACGTATATGTCTTTACTCTGCAAAACTGTATTTCCTTATGAAGTGGTATTCTTACATATCCTTTCGAGAGAAAACTGTCCTGTGCCTTCTCTTTTGAGGCTACACACTTAGACATACACGCAACATGAAAGCTTTTCGACTTACAACGTGTTGTTTAGGAAAAACAAGATAATTTCGCACGATGCGGGATTTCCTTAAAACGTGATTTTCTGAAAAATTTTGACGAAAGAAAATTCTCCTTTTGGTTCTCTTTAGATGCTACATGTTAAGACGTACACGCCACAACAATTCTTTTCGAGATACAACGTGTAGTTTTGGAGAAACAAGCTAATTTTGTACTATGCATTATTTCTTCTCGTAAAGAGTTTCCAATGCGTACGTATATGTCTTTACTCTGCAAAACTGTATTTCCTTATGAAGTGGTATTCTTACATATCCTTTCGAGAGAAAACTGTCCTGTGCCTTCTCTTTTGAGGCTACACACTTAGACATACACGCAACATGAAAGCTTTTCGACTTACAACGTGTTGTTTAGGAAAAACAAGATAATTTCGCACGATGCGGGATTTCCTTAAAACGTGATTTTCTGAAAAATTTTGACGAAAGAAAATTCTCCTTTTGGTTCTCTTTAGATGCTACATGTTAAGACGTACACGCCACAACAATTCTTTTCGAGATACAACGTGTAGTTTTGGAGATACAAGCTAATTTTGTACTATGCGTTATTTCTTCTCGTAAAGAGTTTCCAATGCGTACGTATATGTCTTTACTCTGCAAAACTGTATTTCCTTATGAAGTGGTATTCTTACATGTCCTTTCGAGAGAAAACTCTCCTGTGCCTTCTCTTTTGAGGCTACACACTTAGACATACACGCAACATGAAAGCTTTTCGACTTACAACGTGTTGTTTAGGAAAAACAAGATATTTTCGCACGATGCGGGATTTCCTTAAAACGTGATTTTCTGAAAAATTTTGACGAAAGAAAATTCTCCTTTTGGTTCTCTTTAGATGCTACATGTTAAGACGTACACGCCACAACAATTCTTTTCGAGATACAACGTGTAGTTTTGGAGAAACAAGCTAATTTTGTACTATGCATTATTTCTTCTCGTAAAGAGTTTCCAATGCGTACGTATATGTCTTTACTCTGCAAAACTGTATTTCCTTATGAAGTGGTATTCTTACATATCCTTTCGAGAGAAAACTGTCCTGTGCCTTCTCTTTTGAGGCTACACACTTAGACATACACGCAACATGAAAGCTTTTCGACTTACAACGTGTTGTTTAGGAAAAACAAGATAATTTCGCACGATGCGGGATTTCCTTAAAACGTGATTTTCTGAAAAATTTTGACGAAAGAAAATTCTCCTTTTGGTTCTCTTTAGATGCTACATGTTAAGACGTACACGCCACAACAATTCTTTTCGAGATACAACGTGTAGTTTTGGAGATACAAGCTAATTTTGTACTATGCGTTATTTCTTCTCGTAAAGAGTTTCCAATGCGTGCATATAAGTCTTTACTCTGCAAAACTGTATTTCCTTATGAAGTGGTATTCTTACATATCCTTTCGAGAGAAAACTGTCCTGTGCCTTCTCTTTTGAGGCTACACACTTAGACATACACGCAACATGAAAGCTTTTCGACTTACAACGTGTTGTTTAGGAAAAACAAGATAATTTCGCACGATGCGGGATTTCCTTAAAACGTGATTTTCTGAAAAATTTTGACGAAAGAAAATTCTCCTTTTGGTTCTCTTTAGATGCTACATGTTAAGACGTACACGCCACAACAATTCTTTTCGAGATACAACGTGTAGTTTTGGAGAAACAAGCTAATTTTGTACTATGCATTATTTCTTCTCGTAAAGAGTTTCCAATGCGTACGTATATGTCTTTACTCTGCAAAACTGTATTTCCTTATGAAGTGGTATTCTTACATATCCTTTCGAGAGAAAACTGTCCTGTGCCTTCTCTTTTGAGGCTACACACTAAGACATACACGCAACATGAAAGCTTTTCGACTTACAGCGTGTTGTTTAGGAAAAACAAGATAATTTCGCACGATGCGGGATTTCCTTAAAACGTGATTTTCTGAAAAATTTTGAAGAAAGAAAATTCTCCTTTTGGTTCTCTTTAGATGCTACATGTTAAGACGTACACGCCACAACAATTCTTTTCGAGATACAACGTGTAGTTTTGGAGATACAAGCTAATTTTGTACTATGCGTTATTTCTTCTCATAAGGAGTTTCCAATGCGTACGTATATGTCTTTACTCTGCAAAACTGTATTTCCTTATGAAGTGGTATTCTTACATATCCTTTCGAGAGAAAACTGTCCTGTGCCTTCTCTTTTGAGGCTACACACTTAGACATACACGCAACATGAAAGCTTTTCGACTTACAACGTGTTGTTTAGGAAAAACAAGATATTTTCGCACGATGCGGGATTTCCTTAAAACGTGATTTTCTGAAAAATTTTGACGAAAGAAAATTCTCCTTTTGGTTCTCTTTAGATGCTACATGTTAAGACGTACACGCCACAACAATTCTTTTCGAGATACAACGTGTAGTTTTGGAGAAACAAGCTAATTTTGTACTATGCATTATTTCTTCTCCTAAAGAGTTTCCAATGCGTACGTATATGTCTTTACTCTGCAAAACTGTATTTCCTTATGAAGTGGTATTCTTACATATCCTTTCGAGAGAAAACTGTCCTGTGCCTTCTCTTTTGAGGCTACACACTTAGACATACACGCAACATGAAAGCTTTTCGACTTACAACGTGTTGTTTAGGAAAAACAAGATAATTTCGCACGATGCGGGATTTCCTTAAAACGTGATTTTCTGAAAAATTTTGACGAAAGAAAATTCTCCTTTTGGTTCTCTTTAGATGCTACATGTTAAGACGTACACGCCACAACAATTCTTTTCGAGATACAACGTGTAGTTTTGGAGATACAAGCTAATTTTGTACTATGCGTTATTTCTTCTCGTAAAGAGTTTCCAATGCGTGCGTATAAGTCTTTACTCTGCAAAACTGTATTTCCTTATGAAGTGGTATTCTTACATATCCTTTCGAGAGAAAACTGTCCTGTGCCTTCTCTTTTGAGGCTACACACTTAGACATACACGCAACATGAAAGCTTTTCGACTTACAACGTGTTGTTTAGGAAAAACAAGATAATTTCGCACGATGCGGGATTTCCTTAAAACGTGATTTTCTGAAAAAATTTGACGAAAGAAAATTCTCCTTTTGGTTCTCTTTAGATGCTACATGTTAAGACGTACACGCCACAACAATTCTTTTCGAGATACAACGTGTAGTTTTGGAGAAACAAGCTAATTTTGTACTATGCATTATTTCTTCTCGTAAAGAGTTTCCAATGCGTACGTATATGTCTTTACTCTGCAAAACTGTATTTCCTTATGAAGTGGTATTCTTACATATCCTTTCGAGAGAAAACTGTCCTGTGCCTTCTCTTTTGAGGCTACACACTAAGACATACACGCAACATGAAAGCTTTTCGACTTACAACGTGTTGTTTAGGAAAAACAAGATAATTTCGCACAATGCGGGATTTCCTTAAAACGTGATTTTCTGAAAAATTTTGACGAAAGAAAATTCTCCTTTTGGTTCTCTTTAGATGCTACATGTTAAGACGTACACGCCACAACAATTCTTTTCGAGATACAAGGTGTAGTTTTGGAGATACAAGCTAATTTTGTACTATGCGTTATTTCTTCTCATAAGGAGTTTCCAATGCGTACGTATATGTCTTTACTCTGCAAAACTGTATTTCCTTATGAAGTGGTATTCTTACATATCCTTTCGAGAGAAAACTGTCCTGTGCCTTCTCTTTTGAGGCTACACACTTAGACATACACGCAACATGAAAGCTTTTCGACTTACAACGTGTTGTTTAGGAAAAACAAGATATTTTCGCACGATGCGGGATTTCCTTAAAACGTGATTTTCTGAAAAATTTTGACGAAAGAAAATTCTCCTTTTGGTTCTCTTTAGATGCTACATGTTAAGACGTACACGCCACAACAATTCTTTTCGAGATACAACGTGTAGTTTTGGAGAAACAAGCTAATTTTGTACTATGCATTATTTCTTCTCGTAAAGAGTTTCCAATGCGTACGTATATGTCTTTACTCTGCAAAACTGTATTTCCTTATGAAGTGGTATTCTTACATATCCTTTCGAGAGAAAACTGTCCTGTGCCTTCTCTTTTGAGGCTACACACTTAGACATACACGCAACATGAAAGCTTTTCGACTTACAACGTGTTGTTTAGGAAAAACAAGATAATTTCGCACGATGCGGGATTTCCTTAAAACGTGATTTTCTGAAAAATTTTGACGAAAGAAAATTCTCCTTTTGGTTCTCTTTAGATGCTACATGTTAAGACGTACACGCCACAACAATTCTTTTCGAGATACAACGTGTAGTTTTGGAGATACAAGCTAATTTTGTACTATGCGTTATTTCTTCTCATAAGGAGTTTCCAATGCGTACGTATATGTCTTTACTCTGCAAAACTGTATTTCCTTATGAAGTGGTATTCTTACATATCCTTTCGAGAGAAAACTGTCCTGTGCCTTCTCTTTTGAGGCTACACACTTAGACATACACGCAACATGAAAGCTTTTCGACTTACAACGTGTTGTTTAGGAAAAACAAGATATTTTCGCACGATGCGGGATTTCCTTAAAACGTGATTTTCTGAAAAATTTTGACGAAAGAAAATTCTCCTTTTGGTTCTCTTTAGATGCTACATGTTAAGACGTACACGCCACAACAATTCTTTTCGAGATACAACGTGTAGTTTTGGAGAAACAAGCTAATTTTGTACTATGCATTATTTCTTCTCGTAAAGAGTTTCCAATGCGTACGTATATGTCTTTACTCTGCAAAACTGTATTTCCTTATGAAGTGGTATTCTTACATATCCTTTCGAGAGAAAACTGTCCTGTGCCTTCTCTTTTGAGGCTACACACTTAGACATACACGCAACATGAAAGCTTTTCGACTTACAACGTGTTGTTTAGGAAAAACAAGATAATTTCGCACGATGCGGGATTTCCTTAAAACGTGATTTTCTGAAAAATTTTGACGAAAGAAAATTCTCCTTTTGGTTCTCTTTAGATGCTACATGTTAAGACGTACACGCCACAACAATTCTTTTCGAGATACAACGTGTAGTTTTGGAGATACAAGCTAATTTTGTACTATGCGTTATTTCTTCTCGTAAAGAGTTTCCAATGCGTACGTATATGTCTTTACTCTGCAAAACTGTATTTCCTTATGAAGTGGTATTCTTACATATCCTTTCGAGAGAAAACTGTCCTGTGCCTTCTCTTTTGAGGCTACACACTTAGACATACACGCAACATGAAAGCTTTTCGACTTACAACGTGTTGTTTAGGAAAAACAAGATATTTTCGCACGATGCGGGATTTCCTTAAAACGTGATTTTCTGAAAAATTTTGACGAAAGAAAATTCTCCTTTTGGTTCTCTTTAGATGCTACATGTTAAGACGTACACGCCACAACAATTCTTTTCGAGATACAACGTGTAGTTTTGGAGATACAAGCTAATTTTGTACTATGCGTTATTTCTTCTCGTAAAGAGTTTCCAATGCGTACGTATATGTCTTTACTCTGCAAAACTGTATTTCCTTATGAAGTGGTATTCTTACATATCCTTTCGAGAGAAAACTGTCCTGTGCCTTCTCTTTTGAGGCTACACACTTAGACATACACGCAACATGAAAGCTTTTCGACTTACAACGTGTTGTTTAGGAAAAACAATATAATTTCGCACGATGCGGGATTTCCTTAAAACGTGATTTTCTGAAAAGTTTTGACGAAAGAAAATTCTCCTTTTGGTTCTCTTTAGATGCTACATGTTAAGACGTACACGCCACAACAATTCTTTTCGAGATACAACGTGTAGTTTTGGAGATACAAGCTAATTTTGTACTATGCGTTATTTCTTCTCGTAAAGAGTTTCCAATGCGTACGTATATGTCTTTACTCTGCAAAACTGTATTTCCTTATGAAGTGGTATTCTTACATATCCTTTCGAGAGAAAACTGTCCTGTGCCTTCTCTTTTGAGGCTACACACTAAGACATACACGCAACATGAAAGCTTTTCGACTTACAACGTGTTGTTTAGGAAAAACAAGATAATTTCGCACGTTGCGGGATTTCCTTAAAACGTGATTTTCTGAAAAATTTTGACGAAAGAAAATTCTCCTTTTGGTTCTCTTTAGATGCTACATGTTAAGACGTACACGCCACAACAATTCTTTTCGAGATACAACGTGTAGTTTTGGAGATACAAGCTAATTTTTTACTATGCGTTATTTCTTCTCATAAGGAGTTTCCAATGCGTACGTATATGTCTTTACTCTGCAAAACTGTATTTCCTTATGAAGTGGTATTCTTACATATCCTTTCGAGAGAAAACTGTCCTGTGCCTTCTCTTTTGAGGCTACACACTTAGACATACACGCAACATGAAAGCTTTTCGACTTACAACGTGTTGTTTAGGAAAAACAAGGTAATTTCGCACGATGCGGGATTTCCTTAAAACGTGATTTTCTGAAAAATTTTGACGAAAGAAAATTCTCCTTTTGGTTCTCTTTAGATGCTACATGTTAAGACGTACACGCCACAACAATTCTTTTCGAGATACAACGTGTAGTTTTGGAGAAACAAGCTAATTTTGTACTATGCATTATTTCTTCTCGTAAAGAGTTTCCAATGCATACGTATATGTCTTTACTCTGCAAAACTGTATTTCCTTATGAAGTGGTATTCTTACATATCCTTTCGAGAGAAAACTGTCCTGTGCCTTCTCTTTTGAGGCTACACACTTAGACATACACGCAACATGAAAGCTTTTCGACTTACAACGTGTTGTTTAGGAAAAACAAGATAATTTCGCACGATGCGGGATTTCCATAAAACGTGATTTTCTGAAAAATTTTGACGAAAGAAAATTCTCCTTTTGGTTCTCTTTAGATGCTACATGTTAAGACGTACACGCCACAACAATTCTTTTCGAGATACAACGTGTAGTTTTGGAGATACAAGCTAATTTTGTACTATGCGTTATTTCTTCTCGTAAAGAGTTTCCAATGCGTGCGTATAAGTCTTTACTCTGCAAAACTGTATTTCCTTATGAAGTGGTATTCTTACATATCCTTTCGAGAGAAAACTGTCCTGTGCCTTCTCTTTTGAGGCTACACACTTAGACATACACGCAACATGAAAGCTTTTCGACTTACAACGTGTTGTTTAGGAAAAACAAGATATTTTCGCACGATGCGGGATTTCCTTAAAACGTGATTTTCTGAAAAATTTTGACGAAAGAAAATTCTCCTTTTGGTTCTCTTTAGATGCTACACGTTAAGACGTACACGCCACAACAATTCTTTTCGAGATACAACGTGTAGTTTTGGAGATACAAGCTAATTTTGAACTATGCGTTATTTCTTCTCGTAAAGAGTTTCCAATGCGTACGTATATGTCTTTACTCTGCAAAACTGTATTTCCTTATGAAGTGGTATTCTTACATATCCTTTCGAGAGAAAACTGTCCTGTGCCTTCTCTTTTGAGGCTACACACTTAGACATACACGCAACATGAAAGCTTTTCGACTTACAACGTGTTGTTTAGGAAAAACAAGATAATTTCGCACGATGCGGGATTTCCTTAAAACGTGATTTTCTGAAAAATTTTGACGAAAGAAAATTCTCCTTTTGGTTCTCTTTAGATGCTACATGTTAAGACGTACACGCCACAACAATTCTTTTCGAGATACAACGTGTAGTTTTGGAGAAACAAGCTAATTTTGTACTATGCATTATTTCTTCTCGTAAAGAGTTTCCAATGCGTACGTATATGTCTTTACTCTGCAAAACTGTATTTCCTTATGAAGTGGTATTCTTACATATCCTTTCGAGAGAAAACTGTCCTGTGCCTTCTCTTTTGAGGCTACACACTTAGACATACACGCAACATGAAAGCTTTTCGACTTACAACGTGTTGTTTAGGAAAAACAAGATAATTTCGCACGATGCGGGATTTCCTTAAAACGTGATTTTCTGAAAAATTTTGAGGAAAGAAAATTCTCCTTTTGGTTCTCTTTAGATGCTACATGTTAAGACGTACACGCCACAACAATTCTTTTCGAGATACAACGTGTAGTTTTGGAGATACAAGCTAATTTTGTACTATGCGTTATTTCTTCTCGTAAAGAGTTTCCAATGCGTACGTATATGTCTTTACTCTGCAAAACTGTATTTCCTTATGAAGTGGTATTCTTACATATCCTTTCGAGAGAAAACTGTCCTGTGCCTTCTCTTTTGAGGCTACACACTTAGACATACACGCAACATGAAAGCTTTTCGACTTACAACGTGTTGTTTAGGAAAAACAAGATATTTTCGCACGATGCGGGATTTCCTTAAAACGTGATTTTCTGAAAAATTTTGACGAAAGAAAATTCTCCTTTTGGTTCTCTTTAGATGCTACATGTTAAGACGTACACGCCACAACAATTCTTTTCGAGATACAACGTGTAGTTTTGGAGATACAAGCTAATTTTGTACTATGCGTTATTTCTTCTCGTAAAGAGTTTCCAATGCGTACGTATATGTCTTTACTCTGCAAAACTGTATTTCCTTATGAAGTGGTATTCTTACATATCCTTTCGAGAGAAAACTGTCCTGTGCCTTCTCTTTTGAGGATACACACTTAGACATACACGCAACATGAAAGCTTTTCGACTTACAACGTGTTGTTTAGGAAAAACAAGATATTTTCGCACGTTGCGGGATTTCCTTAAAACGTGATTTTCTGAAAAATTTTGACGAAAGAAAATTCTCTTTTTGGTTCTCTTTAGATGCTACATGTTAAGACGTACACGCCACAACAATTCTTTTCGAGATACAACGTGTAGTTTTGGAGAAACAAGCTAATTTTGTACTATGCATTATTTCTTCTCGTAAAGAGTTTCCAATGCGTACGTATATGTCTTTACTCTGCAAAACTGTATTTCCTTATGAAGTGGTATTCTTACATATCCTTTCGAGAGAAAACTGTCCTGTGCCTTCTCTTTTGAGGCTACACACTTAGACATACACGCAACATGAAAGCTTTTCGACTTACAACGTGTTGTTTAGGAAAAACAAGATAATTTCGCACGATGCGGGATTTCCTTAAAACGTGATTTTCTGAAAAATTTTGACGAAAGAAAATTCTCCTTTTGGTTCTCTTTAGATGCTACATGTTAAGACGTACACGCCACAACAATTCTTTTCGAGATACAACGTGTAGTTTTGGAGATACAAGCTAATTTTGTACTATGCGTTATTTCTTCTCGTAAAGAGTTTCCAATGCGTGCGTATAAGTCTTTACTCTGCAAAACTGTATTTCCTTATGAAGTGGTATTCTTACATATCCTTTCGAGAGAAAACTGTCCTGTGCCTTCTCTTTTGAGGCTACACACTTAGACATACACGCAACATGAAAGCTTTTCGACTTACAACGTGTTGTTTAGGAAAAACAAGATAATTTCGCACGATGCGGGATTTCCTTAAAACGTGATTTTCTGAAAAATTTTGACGAAAGAAAATTCTCCTTTTGGTTCTCTTTAGATGCTACATGTTAAGACGTACACGCCACAACAATTCTTTTCGAGATACAACGTGTAGTTTTGGAGAAACAAGCTAATTTTGTACTATGCATTATTTCTTCTCGTAAAGAGTTTCCAATGCGTACGTATATGTCTTTACTCTGCAAAACTGTATTTCCTTATGAAGTGGTATTCTTACATATCCTTTCGAGAGAAAACTGTCCTGTGCCTTCTCTTTTGAGGCTACACACTTAGACATACACGCAACATGAAAGCTTTTCGACTTACAACGTGTTGTTTAGGAAAAACAAGATAATTTCGCACGATGCGGGATTTCCTTAAAACGTGATTTTCTGAAAAATTTTGACGAAAGAAAATTCTCCTTTTGGTTCTCTTTAGATGCTACATGTTAAGACGTACACGCCACAACAATTCTTTTCGAGATACAACGTGTAGTTTTGGAGATACAAGCTAATTTTGTACTATGCGTTATTTCTTCTCGTAAAGAGTTTCCAATGCGTACGTATATGTCTTTACTCTGCAAAACTGTATTTCCTTATGAAGTGGTATTCTTACATATCCTTTCGAGAGAAAACTGTCCTGTGCCTTCTCTTTTGAGGCTACACACTTAGACATACACGCAACATGAAAGCTTTTCGACTTACAACGTGTTGTTTAGGAAAAACAAGATATTTTCGCACGATGCGGGATTTCCTTAAAACGTGATTTTCTGAAAAATTTTGACGAAAGAAAATTCTCCTTTTGGTTCTCTTTAGATGCTACATGTTAAGACGTACACGCCACAACAATTCTTTTCGAGATACAACGTGTAGTTTTGGAGATACAAGCTAATTTTGTACTATGCGTTATTTCTTCTCGTAAAGAGTTTCCAATGCGTACGTATATGTCTTTACTCTGCAAAACTGTATTTCCTTATGAAGTGGTATTCTTACATATCCTTTCGAGAGAAAACTGTCCTGTGCCTTCTCTTTTGAGGCTACACACTTAGACATACACGCAACATGAAAGCTTTTCGACTTACAACGTGTTGTTTAGGAAAAACAATATAATTTCGCACGATGCGGGATTTCCTTAAAACGTGATTTTCTGAAAAGTTTTGACGAAAGAAAATTCTCCTTTTGGTTCTCTTTAGATGCTACATGTTAAGACGTACACGCCACAACAATTCTTTTCGAGATACAACGTGTAGTTTTGGAGATACAAGCTAATTTTGTACTATGCGTTATTTCTTCTCGTAAAGAGTTTCCAATGCGTACGTATATGTCTTTACTCTGCAAAACTGTATTTCCTTATGAAGTGGTATTCTTACATATCCTTTCGAGAGAAAACTGTCCTGTGCCTTCTCTTTTGAGGCTACACACTAAGACATACACGCAACATGAAAGCTTTTCGACTTACAACGTGTTGTTTAGGAAAAACAAGATAATTTCGCACGTTGCGGGATTTCCTTAAAACGTGATTTTCTGAAAAATTTTGACGAAAGAAAATTCTCCTTTTGGTTCTCTTTAGATGCTACATGTTAAGACGTACACGCCACAACAATTCTTTTCGAGATACAACGTGTAGTTTTGGAGATACAAGCTAATTTTTTACTATGCGTTATTTCTTCTCATAAGGAGTTTCCAATGCGTACGTATATGTCTTTACTCTGCAAAACTGTATTTCCTTATGAAGTGGTATTCTTACATATCCTTTCGAGAGAAAACTGTCCTGTGCCTTCTCTTTTGAGGCTACACACTTAGACATACACGCAACATGAAAGCTTTTCGACTTACAACGTGTTGTTTAGGAAAAACAAGGTAATTTCGCACGATGCGGGATTTCCTTAAAACGTGATTTTCTGAAAAATTTTGACGAAAGAAAATTCTCCTTTTGGTTCTCTTTAGATGCTACATGTTAAGACGTACACGCCACAACAATTCTTTTCGAGATACAACGTGTAGTTTTGGAGAAACAAGCTAATTTTGTACTATGCATTATTTCTTCTCGTAAAGAGTTTCCAATGCATACGTATATGTCTTTACTCTGCAAAACTGTATTTCCTTATGAAGTGGTATTCTTACATATCCTTTCGAGAGAAAACTGTCCTGTGCCTTCTCTTTTGAGGCTACACACTTAGACATACACGCAACATGAAAGCTTTTCGACTTACAACGTGTTGTTTAGGAAAAACAAGATAATTTCGCACGATGCGGGATTTCCATAAAACGTGATTTTCTGAAAAATTTTGACGAAAGAAAATTCTCCTTTTGGTTCTCTTTAGATGCTACATGTTAAGACGTACACGCCACAACAATTCTTTTCGAGATACAACGTGTAGTTTTGGAGATACAAGCTAATTTTGTACTATGCGTTATTTCTTCTCGTAAAGAGTTTCCAATGCGTGCGTATAAGTCTTTACTCTGCAAAACTGTATTTCCTTATGAAGTGGTATTCTTACATATCCTTTCGAGAGAAAACTGTCCTGTGCCTTCTCTTTTGAGGCTACACACTTAGACATACACGCAACATGAAAGCTTTTCGACTTACAACGTGTTGTTTAGGAAAAACAAGATATTTTCGCACGATGCGGGATTTCCTTAAAACGTGATTTTCTGAAAAATTTTGACGAAAGAAAATTCTCCTTTTGGTTCTCTTTAGATGCTACACGTTAAGACGTACACGCCACAACAATTCTTTTCGAGATACAACGTGTAGTTTTGGAGATACAAGCTAATTTTGAACTATGCGTTATTTCTTCTCGTAAAGAGTTTCCAATGCGTACGTATATGTCTTTACTCTGCAAAACTGTATTTCCTTATGAAGTGGTATTCTTACATATCCTTTCGAGAGAAAACTGTCCTGTGCCTTCTCTTTTGAGGCTACACACTTAGACATACACGCAACATGAAAGCTTTTCGACTTACAACGTGTTGTTTAGGAAAAACAAGATAATTTCGCACGATGCGGGATTTCCTTAAAACGTGATTTTCTGAAAAATTTTGACGAAAGAAAATTCTCCTTTTGGTTCTCTTTAGATGCTACATGTTAAGACGTACACGCCACAACAATTCTTTTCGAGATACAACGTGTAGTTTTGGAGAAACAAGCTAATTTTGTACTATGCATTATTTCTTCTCGTAAAGAGTTTCCAATGCGTACGTATATGTCTTTACTCTGCAAAACTGTATTTCCTTATGAAGTGGTATTCTTACATATCCTTTCGAGAGAAAACTGTCCTGTGCCTTCTCTTTTGAGGCTACACACTTAGACATACACGCAACATGAAAGCTTTTCGACTTACAACGTGTTGTTTAGGAAAAACAAGATAATTTCGCACGATGCGGGATTTCCTTAAAACGTGATTTTCTGAAAAATTTTGAGGAAAGAAAATTCTCCTTTTGGTTCTCTTTAGATGCTACATGTTAAGACGTACACGCCACAACAATTCTTTTCGAGATACAACGTGTAGTTTTGGAGATACAAGCTAATTTTGTACTATGCGTTATTTCTTCTCGTAAAGAGTTTCCAATGCGTACGTATATGTCTTTACTCTGCAAAACTGTATTTCCTTATGAAGTGGTATTCTTACATATCCTTTCGAGAGAAAACTGTCCTGTGCCTTCTCTTTTGAGGCTACACACTTAGACATACACGCAACATGAAAGCTTTTCGACTTACAACGTGTTGTTTAGGAAAAACAAGATATTTTCGCACGATGCGGGATTTCCTTAAAACGTGATTTTCTGAAAAATTTTGACGAAAGAAAATTCTCCTTTTGGTTCTCTTTAGATGCTACATGTTAAGACGTACACGCCACAACAATTCTTTTCGAGATACAACGTGTAGTTTTGGAGATACAAGCTAATTTTGTACTATGCGTTATTTCTTCTCGTAAAGAGTTTCCAATGCGTACGTATATGTCTTTACTCTGCAAAACTGTATTTCCTTATGAAGTGGTATTCTTACATATCCTTTCGAGAGAAAACTGTCCTGTGCCTTCTCTTTTGAGGCTACACACTTAGACATACACGCAACATGAAAGCTTTTCGACTTACAACGTGTTGTTTAGGAAAAACAAGATATTTTCGCACGTTGCGGGATTTCCTTAAAACGTGATTTTCTGAAAAATTTTGACGAAAGAAAATTCTCTTTTTGGTTCTCTTTAGATGCTACATGTTAAGACGTACACGCCACAACAATTCTTTTCGAGATACAACGTGTAGTTTTGGAGAAACAAGCTAATTTTGTACTATGCATTATTTCTTCTCGTAAAGAGTTTCCAATGCGTACGTATATGTCTTTACTCTGCAAAACTGTATTTCCTTATGAAGTGGTATTCTTACATATCCTTTCGAGAGAAAACTGTCCTGTGCCTTCTCTTTTGAGGCTACACACTTAGACATACACGCAACATGAAAGCTTTTCGACTTACAACGTGTTGTTTAGGAAAAACAAGATAATTTCGCACGATGCGGGATTTCCTTAAAACGTGATTTTCTGAAAAATTTTGACGAAAGAAAATTCTCCTTTTGGTTCTCTTTAGATGCTACATGTTAAGACGTACACGCCACAACAATTCTTTTCGAGATACAACGTGTAGTTTTGGAGATACAAGCTAATTTTGTACTATGCGTTATTTCTTCTCGTAAAGAGTTTCCAATGCGTGCGTATAAGTCTTTACTCTGCAAAACTGTATTTCCTTATGAAGTGGTATTCTTACATATCCTTTCGAGAGAAAACTGTCCTGTGCCTTCTCTTTTGAGGCTACACACTTAGACATACACGCAACATGAAAGCTTTTCGACTTACAACGTGTTGTTTAGGAAAAACAAGATAATTTCGCACGATGCGGGATTTCCTTAAAACGTGATTTTCTGAAAAATTTTGACGAAAGAAAATTCTCCTTTTGGTTCTCTTTAGATGCTACATGTTAAGACGTACACGCCACAACAATTCTTTTCGAGATACAACGTGTAGTTTTGGAGAAACAAGCTAATTTTGTACTATGCATTATTTCTTCTCGTAAAGAGTTTCCAATGCGTACGTATATGTCTTTACTCTGCAAAACTGTATTTCCTTATGAAGTGGTATTCTTACATATCCTTTCGAGAGAAAACTGTCCTGTGCCTTCTCTTTTGAGGCTACACACTTAGACATACACGCAACATGAAAGCTTTTCGACTTACAACGTGTTGTTTAGGAAAAACAAGATAATTTCGCACGATGCGGGATTTCCTTAAAACGTGATTTTCTGAAAAATTTTGACGAAAGAAAATTCTCCTTTTGGTTCTCTTTAGATGCTACATGTTAAGACGTACACGCCACAACAATTCTTTTCGAGATACAACGTGTAGTTTTGGAGATACAAGCTAATTTTGTACTATGCGTTATTTCTTCTCGTAAAGAGTTTCCAATGCGTACGTATATGTCTTTACTCTGCAAAACTGTATTTCCTTATGAAGTGGTATTCTTACATATCCTTTCGAGAGAAAACTGTCCTGTGCCTTCTCTTTTGAGGCTACACACTTAGACATACACGCAACATGAAAGCTTTTCGACTTACAACGTGTTGTTTAGGAAAAACAAGATATTTTCGCACGATGCGGGATTTCCTTAAAACGTGATTTTCTGAAAAATTTTGACGAAAGAAAATTCTCCTTTTGGTTCTCTTTAGATGCTACATGTTAAGACGTACACGCCACAACAATTCTTTTCGAGATACAACGTGTAGTTTTGGAGATACAAGCTAATTTTGTACTATGCGTTATTTCTTCTCGTAAAGAGTTTCCAATGCGTACGTATATGTCTTTACTCTGCAAAACTGTATTTCCTTATGAAGTGGTATTCTTACATATCCTTTCGAGAGAAAACTGTCCTGTGCCTTCTCTTTTGAGGCTACACACTTAGACATACACGCAACATGAAAGCTTTTCGACTTACAACGTGTTGTTTAGGAAAAACAAGATAATTTCGCACGATGCGGGATTTCCTTAAAACGTGATTTTCTGAAAAATTTTGACGAAAGAAAATTCTCCTTTTGGTTCTCTTTAGATGCTACATGTTAAGACGTACACGCCACAACAATTCTTTTCGAGATACAACGTGTAGTTTTGGAGATACAAGCTAATTTTGTACTATGCGTTATTTCTTCTCGTAAAGAGTTTCCAATGCGTACGTATATGTCTTTACTCTGCAAAACTGTATTTCCTTATGAAGTGGTATTCTTACATATCCTTTCGAGAGAAAACTGTCCTGTGCCTTCTCTTTTGAGGCTACACACTTAGACATACACGCAACATGAAAGCTTTTCGACTTACAACGTGTTGTTTAGGAAAAACAAGATATTTTCGCACGATGCGGGATTTCCTTAAAACGTGATTTTCTGAAAAATTTTGACGAAAGAAAATTCTCCTTTTGGTTCTCTTTAGATGCTACATGTTAAGACGTACACGCCACAACAATTCTTTTCGAGATACAACGTGTAGTTTTGGAGATACAAGCTAATTTTGTACTATGCGTTATTTCTTCTCGTAAAGAGTTTCCAATGCGTACGTATATGTCTTTACTCTGCAAAACTGTATTTCCTTATGAAGTGGTATTCTTACATATCCTTTCGAGAGAAAACTGTCCTGTGCCTTCTCTTTTGAGGCTACACACTTAGACATACACGCAACATGAAAGCTTTTCGACTTACAACGTGTTGTTTAGGAAAAACAAGATAATTTCGCACGATGCGGGATTTCCATAAAACGTGATTTTCTGAAAAATTTTGACGAAAGAAAATTCTCCTTTTGGTTCTCTTTAGATGCTACATGTTAAGACGTACACGCCACAACAATTCTTTTCGAGATACAACGTGTAGTTTTGGAGATACAAGCTAATTTTGTACTATGCGTTATTTCTTCTCGTAAAGAGTTTCCAATGCGTGCGTATAAGTCTTTACTCTGCAAAACTGTATTTCCTTATGAAGTGGTATTCTTACATATCCTTTCGAGAGAAAACTGTCCTGTGCCTTCTCTTTTGAGGCTACACACTTAGACATACACGCAACATGAAAGCTTTTCGACTTACAACGTGTTGTTTAGGAAAAACAAGATATTTTCGCACGATGCGGGATTTCCTTAAAACGTGATTTTCTGAAAAATTTTGACGAAAGAAAATTCTCCTTTTGGTTCTCTTTAGATGCTACACGTTAAGACGTACACGCCACAACAATTCTTTTCGAGATACAACGTGTAGTTTTGGAGATACAAGCTAATTTTGAACTATGCGTTATTTCTTCTCGTAAAGAGTTTCCAATGCGTACGTATATGTCTTTACTCTGCAAAACTGTATTTCCTTATGAAGTGGTATTCTTACATATCCTTTCGAGAGAAAACTGTCCTGTGCCTTCTCTTTTGAGGCTACACACTTAGACATACACGCAACATGAAAGCTTTTCGACTTACAACGTGTTGTTTAGGAAAAACAAGATATTTTCGCACGATGCGGGATTTCCTTAAAACGTGATTTTCTGAAAAATTTTGACGAAAGAAAATTCTCCTTTTGGTTCTCCTTAGATGCTACATGTTAAGACGTACACGCCACAACAATTCTTTTCGAGATACAACGTGTAGTTTTGGAGATACAAGCTAATTTTGTACTATGCGTTATTTCTTCTCGTAAAGAGTTTCCAATGCGTATGTATATGTCTTTACTCTGCAAAACTGTATTTCCTTATGAAGTGGTTTTCTTACATATCCTTTCGAGAGAAAACTGTCCTGTGCCTTCTCTTTTGAGGCTACACACTTAGACATACACGCAACATGAAAGCTTTTCGACTTACAACGTGTTGTTTAGGAAAAACAAGATATTTTCGCACGATGCGGGATTTCCTTAAAACGTGATTTTCTGAAAAATTTTGACGAAAGAAAATTCTCCTTTTGGTTCTCTTTAGATGCTACATGTTAAGACGTATACGCCACAACAATTCTTTTCGAGATACAACGTGTAGTTTTGGAGATACAAGCTAATTTTGTACTATGCGTTATTTCTTCTCGTAAAGAGTTTCCAATGCGTACGTATATGTCTTTACTCTGCAAAACAGTATTTCCTTATGAAGTGGTATTCTTACATATCCTTTCGAGAGAAAACTGTCCTGTGCCTTCTCTTTTGAGGCTACACACTTAGACATACACGCAACATGAAAGCTTTTCGACTTACAACGTGTTGTTTAGGAAAAACAAGATAATTTCGCACGATGCGGGATTTCCTTAAAACGTGATTTTCTGAAAAATTTTGACGAAAGAAAATTCTCCTTTTGGTTCTCTTTAGATGCTACATGTTAAGACGTACACGCCACAACAATTCTTTTCGAGATACAACGTGTAGTTTTGGAGATACAAGCTAATTTTGTACTATGCGTTATTTCTTCTCGTAAAGAGTTTCCAATGCGTACGTATAAGTCTTTACTCTGCAAAACTGTATTTCCTTATGAAGTGGTATTCTTACATATCCTTTCGAGAGAAAACTGTCCTGTGCCTTCTCTTTTGAGGCTACACACTTAGACATACACGCAACATGAAAGCTTTTCGACTTACAACGTGTTGTTTAGGAAAAACAAGATAATTTCGCACGATGCGGGATTTCCTTAAAACGTGATTTTCTGAAAAATTTTGACGAAAGAAAATTCTCCTTTTGGTTCTCTTTAGATGCTACATGTTAAGACGTACACGCCACAACAATTCTTTTCGAGATACAACGTGTAGTTTTGGAGATACAAGCTAATTTTGTACTATGCGTTATTTCTTCTCGTAAAGAGTTTCCAATGCGTACGTATATGTCTTTACTCTGCAAAACTGTATTTCCTTATGAAGTGGTATTCTTACATATCCTTTCGAGAGAAAACTGTCCTGTGCCTTCTCTTTTGAGGCTACACACTTAGACATACACGCAACATGAAAGCTTTTCGACTTACAACGTGTTGTTTAGGAAAAACAAGATATTTTCGCACGATGCGGGATTTCCTTAAAACGTGATTTTCTGAAAAATTTTGACGAAAGAAAATTCTCCTTTTGGTTCTCTTTAGATGCTACATGTTAAGACGTACACGCCACAACAATTCTTTTCGAGATACAACGTGTAGTTTTGGAGATACAAGCTAATTTTGTACTATGCGTTATTTCTTCTCGTAAAGAGTTTCCAATGCGTACGTATATGTCTTTACTCTGCAAAACTGTATTTCCTTATGAAGTGGTATTCTTACATATCCTTTCGAGAGAAAACTGTCCTGTGCCTTCTCTTTTGAGGCTACACACTTAGACATACACGCAACATGAAAGCTTTTCGACTTACAACGTGTTGTTTAGGAAAAACAAGATAATTTCGCACGATGCGGGATTTCCATAAAACGTGATTTTCTGAAAAATTTTGACGAAAGAAAATTCTCCTTTTGGTTCTCTTTAGATGCTACATGTTAAGACGTACACGCCACAACAATTCTTTTCGAGATACAACGTGTAGTTTTGGAGATACAAGCTAATTTTGTACTATGCGTTATTTCTTCTCGTAAAGAGTTTCCAATGCGTGCGTATAAGTCTTTACTCTGCAAAACTGTATTTCCTTATGAAGTGGTATTCTTACATATCCTTTCGAGAGAAAACTGTCCTGTGCCTTCTCTTTTGAGGCTACACACTTAGACATACACGCAACATGAAAGCTTTTCGACTTACAACGTGTTGTTTAGGAAAAACAAGATATTTTCGCACGATGCGGGATTTCCTTAAAACGTGATTTTCTGAAAAATTTTGACGAAAGAAAATTCTCCTTTTGGTTCTCTTTAGATGCTACACGTTAAGACGTACACGCCACAACAATTCTTTTCGAGATACAACGTGTAGTTTTGGAGATACAAGCTAATTTTGAACTATGCGTTATTTCTTCTCGTAAAGAGTTTCCAATGCGTACGTATATGTCTTTACTCTGCAAAACTGTATTTCCTTATGAAGTGGTATTCTTACATATCCTTTCGAGAGAAAACTGTCCTGTGCCTTCTCTTTTGAGGCTACACACTTAGACATACACGCAACATGAAAGCTTTTCGACTTACAACGTGTTGTTTAGGAAAAACAAGATATTTTCGCACGATGCGGGATTTCCTTAAAACGTGATTTTCTGAAAAATTTTGACGAAAGAAAATTCTCCTTTTGGTTCTCCTTAGATGCTACATGTTAAGACGTACACGCCACAACAATTCTTTTCGAGATACAACGTGTAGTTTTGGAGATACAAGCTAATTTTGTACTATGCGTTATTTCTTCTCGTAAAGAGTTTCCAATGCGTATGTATATGTCTTTACTCTGCAAAACTGTATTTCCTTATGAAGTGGTTTTCTTACATATCCTTTCGAGAGAAAACTGTCCTGTGCCTTCTCTTTTGAGGCTACACACTTAGACATACACGCAACATGAAAGCTTTTCGACTTACAACGTGTTGTTTAGGAAAAACAAGATATTTTCGCACGATGCGGGATTTCCTTAAAACGTGATTTTCTGAAAAATTTTGACGAAAGAAAATTCTCCTTTTGGTTCTCTTTAGATGCTACATGTTAAGACGTATACGCCACAACAATTCTTTTCGAGATACAACGTGTAGTTTTGGAGATACAAGCTAATTTTGTACTATGCGTTATTTCTTCTCGTAAAGAGTTTCCAATGCGTACGTATATGTCTTTACTCTGCAAAACAGTATTTCCTTATGAAGTGGTATTCTTACATATCCTTTCGAGAGAAAACTGTCCTGTGCCTTCTCTTTTGAGGCTACACACTTAGACATACACGCAACATGAAAGCTTTTCGACTTACAACGTGTTGTTTAGGAAAAACAAGATAATTTCGCACGATGCGGGATTTCCTTAAAACGTGATTTTCTGAAAAATTTTGACGAAAGAAAATTCTCCTTTTGGTTCTCTTTAGATGCTACATGTTAAGACGTACACGCCACAACAATTCTTTTCGAGATACAACGTGTAGTTTTGGAGATACAAGCTAATTTTGTACTATGCGTTATTTCTTCTCGTAAAGAGTTTCCAATGCGTACGTATAAGTCTTTACTCTGCAAAACTGTATTTCCTTATGAAGTGGTATTCTTACATATCCTTTCGAGAGAAAACTGTCCTGTGCCTTCTCTTTTGAGGCTACACACTTAGACATACACGCAACATGAAAGCTTTTCGACTTACAACGTGTTGTTTAGGAAAAACAAGATAATTTCGCACGATGCGGGATTTCCTTAAAACGTGATTTTCTGAAAAATTTTGACGAAAGAAAATTCTCCTTTTGGTTCTCTTTAGATGCTACATGTTAAGACGTACACGCCACAACAATTCTTTTCGAGATACAACGTGTAGTTTTGGAGATACAAGCTAATTTTGTACTATGCGTTATTTCTTCTCGTAAAGAGTTTCCAATGCGTACGTATGTCTTTACTCTGCAAAACTGTATTTCCTTATGAAGTGGTATTCTTACATATCCTTTCGAGAGAAAACTGTCCTGTGCCTTCTCTTTTGAGGCTACACACTTAGACATACACGCAACATGAAAGCTTTTCGACTTACAACGTGTTGTTTAGGAAAAACAAGATAATTTCGCACGATGCGGGATTTCCATAAAACGTGATTTTCTGAAAAATTTTGACGAAAGAAAATTCTCCTTTTGGTTCTCTTTAGATGCTACATGTTAAGACGTACACGCCACAACAATTCTTTTCGAGATACAACGTGTAGTTTTGGAGATACAAGCTAATTTTGTACTATGCGTTATTTCTTCTCTTAAAGAGTTTCCAATGCGTACGTATATGTCTTTACTCTGCAAAACTGTATTTCCTTATGAAGTGGTATTCTTACATATCCTTTCGAGAGAAAACTGTCCTGTGCCTTCTCTTTTGAGGCTACACACTTAGACATACACGCAACATGAAAGCTTTTCGACTTACAACGTGTTGTTTAGGAAAAACAAGATATTTTCGCACGATGCGGGATTTCCTTAAAACGTGATTTTCTGAAAAATTTTGACGAAAGAAAATTCTCCTTTTGGTTCTCTTTAGATGCTACATGTTAAGACGTACACGCCACAACAATTCTTTTCGAGATACAACGTGTAGTTTTGGAGATACAAACTAATTTTGAACTATGCGTTATTTCTTCTCGTAAAGAGTTTCCAATGCGTACGTATATGTCTTTACTCTGCAAAACTGTATTTCCTTATGAAGTGGTATTCTTACATATCCTTTCGAGAGAAAACTGTCCTGTGCCTTCTCTTTTGAGGCTACACACTTAGACATACACGCAACATGAAAGCTTTTCGACTTACAACGTGTTGTTTAGGAAAAACAAGATATTTTCGCACGATGCGGGATTTCCTTAAAACGTGATTTTCTGAAAAATTTTGACGAAAGAAAATTCTCCTTTTGGTTCTCCTTAGATGCTACATGTTAAGACGTACACGCCACAACAATTCTTTTCGAGATACAACGTGTAGTTTTGGAGATACAAGCTAATTTTGTACTATGCGTTATTTCTTCTCGTAAAGAGTTTCCAATGCGTACGTATATGTCTTTACTCTGCAAAACTGTATTTCCTTATGAAGTGGTTTTCTTACATATCCTTTCGAGAGAAAACTGTCCTGTGCCTTCTCTTTTGAGGCTACACACTTAGACATACACGCAACATGAAAGCTTTTCGACTTACAACGTGTTGTTTAGGAAAAACAAGATATTTTCGCACGATGCGGGATTTCCTTAAAACGTGATTTTCTGAAAAATTTTGACGAAAGAAAATTCTCCTTTTGGTTCTCTTTAGATGCTACATGTTAAGACGTACACGCCACGACAATTCTTTTCGAGATACAACGTGTAGTTTTGGAGATACAAGCTAATTTTGTACTATGCGTTATTTCTTCTCGTAAAGAGTTTCCAATGCGTACGTATATGTCTTTACTCTGCAAAACTGTATTTCCTTATGAAGTGGTATTCTTACATATCCTTTCGAGAGAAAACTGTCCTGTGCCTTCTCTTTTGAGGCTACACACTTAGACATACACGCAACATGAAAGCTTTTCGACTTACAACGTGTTGTTTAGGAAAAACAAGATAATTTCGCACGATGCGGGATTTCCTTAAAACGTGATTTTCTGAAAAATTTTGACGAAAGAAAATTCTCCTTTTGGTTCTCTTTAGATGCTACATGTTAAGACGTACACGCCACAACAATTCTTTTCGAGATACAACGTGTAGTTTTGGAGATACAAGCTAATTTTGTACTATGCGTTATTTCTTCTCGTAAAGAGTTTCCAATGCGTATGTATATGTCTTTACTCTGCAAAACTGTATTTCCTTATGAAGTGGTATTCTTACATATCCTTTCGAGAGAAAACTGTCCTGTGCCTTCTCTTTTGAGGCTACACACTTAGACATACACGCAACATGAAAGCTTTTCGACTTACAACGTGTTGTTTAGGAAAAACAAGATAACTTCGCACGATGCGGGATTTCCATAAAACGTGATTTTCTGAAAAATTTTGACGAAAGAAAATTCTCCTTTTGGTTCTCTTTAGATGCTACATGTTAAGACGTACACGCCACAACAATTCTTTTCGAGATACAACGTGTAGTTTTGGAGATACAAGCTAATTTTGTACTATGCGTTATTTCTTCTCGTAAAGTGTTTCCAATGCGTACGTATGGCTTTACTCTGCAAAACTGTATTTCCTTATGAAGTGGTATTCTTACATATCCTTTCGAGAGAAAACTGTCCTGTGCCTTCTCTTTTGAGGCTACACACTTAGACATACACGCAACATGAAAGCTTTTCGACTTACAACGTGTTGTTTAGGAAAAACAAGATAATTTCGCACGATGCGGGATTTCCATAAAACGTGATTTTCTGAAAAATTTTGACGAAAGAAAATTCTCCTTTTGGTTCTCTTTAGATGCTACATGTTAAGACGTACACGCCACAACAATTCTTTTCGAGATACAACGTGTAGTTTTGGAGATACAAGCTAATTTTGTACTATGCGTTATTTCTTCTCGTAAAGAGTTTCCAATACGTACGTATATGTCTTTACTCTGCAAAACTGTATTTCCTTATGAAGTGGTATTCTTACATATCCTTTCGAGAGAAAACTGTCCTGTGCCTTCTCTTTTGAGGCTACACACTTAGACATACACGCAACATGAAAGCTTTTCGACTTACAACGTGTTGTTTAGGAAAAACAAGATATTTTCGCACGATGCGGGATTTCCTTAAAACGTGATTTTCTGAAAAATTTTGACGAAAGAAAATTCTCCTTTTGGTTCTCCTTAGATGCTACATGTTAAGACGTACACGCCACAACAATTCTTTTCGAGATACAACGTGTAGTTTTGGAGATACAAGCTAATTTTGTACTATGTGTTATTTCTTCTCGTAAAGAGTTTCCAATGCGTACGTATATGTCTTTACTCTGCAAAACTGTATTTCCTTATGAAGTGGTTTTCTTACATATCCTTTCGAGAGAAAACTGTCCTGTGCCTTCTCTTTTGAGGCTACACACTTAGACATACACGCAACATGAAAGCTTTTCGACTTACAACGTGTTGTTTAGGAAAAACAAGATATTTTCGCACGATGCGGGATTTCCTTAAAACGTGATTTTCTGAAAAATTTTGACGAAAGAAAATTCTCCTTTTGGTTCTCTTTAGATGCTACATGTTAAGACGTACACGCCACAACAATTCTTTTCGAGATACAACGTGTAGTTTTGGAGATACAAGCTAATTTTGTACTATGCCTTATTTCTTCTCGTAAAGAGTTTCCAATGCGTACGTATATGTCTTTACTCTGCAAAACTGTATTTCCTTATGAAGTGGTATTCCTACATATCCTTTCGAGAGAAAACTGTCCTGTGCCTTCTCTTTTGAGGCTACACACTTAGACATACACGCAACATGAAAGCTTTTCGACTTACAACGTGTTGTTTAGGAAAAACAAGATATTTACGCACGATGCGGGATTTCCTTAAAACGTGATTTTCTGAAAAATTTTGACGAAAGAAAATTCTCCTTTTGGTTCTCTTTAGATGCTACATGTTAAGACGTACACGCCACAACAATTCTTTTCGAGATACAACGTGTAGTTTTGGAGATACAAGCTAATTTTGTACTATGCGTTATTTCTTCTCGTAAAGAGTTTCCAATGCGTACGTATGTCTTTACTCTGCAAAACTGTATTTCCTTATGAAGTGGTATTCTTACATATCCTTTCGAGAGAAAACTGTCCTGTGCCTTCTCTTTTGAGGCTACACACTTAGACATACACGCAACATGAAAGCTTTTCGACTTACAACGTGTTGTTTAGGAAAAACAAGATATTTTCGCACGATGCGGGATTTCCTTAAAACGTGATTTTCTGAAAAATTTTGACGAAAGAAAATTCTCCTTTTGGTTCTCTTTAGATGCTACATGTTAAGACGTACACGCCACAACAATTCTTTTCGAGATACAACGTGTAGTTTTGGAGATACAAGCTAATTTTGTACTATGCGTTATTTCTTCTCGTAAAGAGTTTCCAATGCGTACGTATATGTCTTTACTCTGCAAAACTGTATTTCCTTATGAAGTGGTATTCTTACATATCCTTTCGAGAGAAAACTGTCCTGTGCCTTCTCTTTTGAGGCTACACACTTAGACATACACGCAACATGAAAGCTTTTCGACTTACAACGTGTTGTTTAGGAAAAACAAGATAATTTCGCACGATGCGGGATTTCCTTAAAACGTGATTTTCTGAAAAATTTTGACGAAAGAAAATTCTCCTTTTGGTTCTCTTTAGATGCTACATGTTAAGACGTACACGCCACAACAATTCTTTTCGAGATACAACGTGTAGTTTTGGAGATACAAGCTAATTTTGTACGATGCGTTATTTCTTCTCGTAAAGAGTTTCCAATGCGTACGTATATGTCTTTACTCTGCAAAACTGTATTTCCTTATGAAGTGGTATTCTTACATATCCTTTCGAGAGAAAACTGTCCTGTGCCTTCTCTTTGAGGCTACACACTTAGACATACACGCAACATGAAAGCTTTTCGACTTACAACGTGTTGTTTAGGAAAAACAAGATAATTTCGCACGATGCGGGATTTCCTTAAAACGTGATTTTCTGAAAAATATTGACGAAAGAAAATTCTCCTTTTGGTTCTCTTTAGATGCTACATGTTAAGACGTACACGCCACAACAATTCTTTTCGAGATACAACGTGTAGTTTTGGAGATACAACCTAATTTTGTACTATGCGTTATTTCTTCTCGTAAAGAGTTTCCAATGCGTACGTATATGTCTTTACTCTGCAAAACTGTATTTCCTTATGAAGTGGTATTCTTACATATCCTTTCGAGAGAAAACTGTCCTGTGCCTTCTCTTTTGAGGCTACACACTTAGACATACACGCAACATGAAAGCTTTTCGACTTACAACGTGTTGTTTAGGAAAAACAAGATATTTTCGCACGATGCGGGATTTCCTTAAAACGTGATTTTCTGAAAAATATTGACGAAAGAAAATTCTCCTTTTGGTTCTCTTTAGATGCTACATGTTAAGACGTACACGCCACAACAATTCTTTTCGAGATACAACGTGTAGTTTTGGAGATACAACCTAATTTTGTACTATGCGTTATTTCTTCTCGTAAAGAGTTTCCAATGCGTACGTATATGTCTTTACTCTGCAAAACTGTATTTCCTTATGAAGTGGTATTCTTACATATCCTTTCGAGAGAAAACTGTCCTGTGCCTTCTCTTTTGAGGCTACACACTTAGACATACACGCAACATGAAAGCTTTTCGACTTACAACGTGTTGTTTAGGAAAAACAAGATAATTTCGCACGATGCGGGATTTCCATAAAACGTGATTTTCTGAAAAATTTTGACGAAAGAAAATTCTCCTTTTGGTTCTCTTTAGATGCTACATGTTAAGACGTACACGCCACAACAATTCTTTTCGAGATACAACGTGTAGTTTTGGAGATACAAGCTAATTTTGTACTATGCGTTATTTCTTCTCGTAAAGAGTTTCCAATGCGTACGTATATGTCTTTACTCTGCAAAACTGTATTTCCTTATGAAGTGGTATTCTTACATATCCTTTCGAGAGAAAACTGTTCTGTGCCTTCTCTTTTGAGGCTACACACTTAGACATACACGCAACATGAAAGCTTTTCGACTTACAACATGTTGTTTAGGAAAAACAAGATATTTTCGCACGATGCGGGATTTCCTTAAAACGTGATTTTCTGAAAAATTTTGACAAAAGAAAATTCTCCTTTTGGTTCTCCTTAGATGCTACATGTTAAGACGTACACGCCACAACAATTCTTTTCGAGATACAACGTGTAGTTTTGGAGATACAAGCTAATTTTGTACTATGCGTTATTTCTTCTCGTAAAGGGTTTCCAATGCGTACGTATATGTCTTTACTCTGCAAAACTGTATTTCCTTATGAAGTGGTTTTCTTACATATCCTTTCGAGAGAAAACTGTCCTGTGCCTTCTCTTTTGAGGCTACACACTTAGACATACACGCAACATGAAAGCTTTTCGACTTACAACGTGTTGTTTAGGAAAAACAAGATATTTTCGCACGATGCGGGATTTCCTTAAAACGTGATTTTCTGAAAAATTTTGACGAAAGAAAATTCTCCTTTTGGTTCTCTTTAGATGCTACATGTTAAGACGTACACGCCACAACAATTCTTTTCGAGATACAACGTGTAGTTTTGGAGATACAAGCTAATTTTGTACTATGCGTTATTTCTTCTCGTAAAGAGTTTCCAATGCGTACGTATGTCTTTACTCTGCAAAACTGTATTTCCTTATGAAGTGGTATTCTTACATATCCTTTCGAGAGAAAACTGTCCTGTGCCTTCTCTTTTGAGGCTACACACTTAGACATACACGCAACATGAAAGCTTTTCGACTTACAACGTGTTGTTTAGGAAAAACAAGATAATTTCGCACGATGCGGGATTTCCATAAAACGTGATTTTCTGAAAAATTTTGACGAAAGAAAATTCTCCTTTTGGTTCTCTTTAGATGCTACATGTTAAGACGTACACGCCACAACAATTCTTTTCGAGATACAACGTGTAGTTTTGGAGATACAAGCTAATTTTGTACTATGCGTTATTTCTTCTCGTAAAGAGTTTCCAATGCGTACGTATATGTCTTTACTCTGCAAAACTGTATTTCCTTATGAAGTGGTATTCTTACATATCCTTTCGAGAGAAAACTGTCCTGTGCCTTCTCTTTTGAGGCTACACACTTAGACATACACGCAACATGAAAGCTTTTCGACTTACAACGTGTTGTTTAGGAAAAACAAGATAATTTCGCACGATGCGGGATTTCCTTAAAACGTGATTTTCTGAAAAATTTTGACGAAAGAAAATTCTCCTTTTGGTTCTCTTTAGATGCTACATGTTAAGACGTACACGCCACAACAATTCTTTTCGAGATACAACGTGTAGTTTTGGAGATACAAGCTAATTTTGTACTATGCGTTATTTCTTCTCGTAAAGAGTTTCCAATGCGTACGTATGTCTTTACTCTGCAAAACTGTATTTCCTTATGAAGTGGTATTCTTACATATCCTTTCGAGAGAAAACTGTCCTGTGCCTTCTCTTTTGAGGCTACACACTTAGACATACACGCAACATGAAAGCTTTTCGACTTACAACGTGTTGTTTAGGAAAAACAAGATAATTTCGCACGATGCGGGATTTCCATAAAACGTGATTTTCTGAAAAATTTTGACGAAAGAAAATTCTCCTTTTGGTTCTCTTTAGATGCTACATGTTAAGACGTACACGCCACAACAATTCTTTTCGAGATACAACGTGTAGTTTTGGAGATACAAGCTAATTTTGTACTATGCGTTATTTCTTCTCGTAAAGAGTTTCCAATGCGTACGTATGTCTTTACTCTGCAAAACTGTATTTCCTTATGAAGTGGTATTCTTACATATCCTTTCGAGAGAAAACTGTCCTGTGCCTTCTCTTTTGAGGCTACACACTTAGACATACACGCAACATGAAAGCTTTTCGACTTACAACGTGTTGTTTAGGAAAAACAAGATAATTTCGCACGATGCGGGATTTCCATAAAACGTGATTTTCTGAAAAATTTTGACGAAAGAAAATTCTCCTTTTGGTTCTCTTTAGATGCTACATGTTAAGACGTACACGCCACAACAATTCTTTTCGAGATACAACGTGTAGTTTTGGAGATACAAGCTAATTTTGTACTATGCGTTATTTCTTCTCGTAAAGAGTTTCCAATGCGTACGTATATGTCTTTACTCTGCAAAACTGTATTTCCTTATGAAGTGGTATTCTTACATATCCTTTCGAGAGAAAACTGTCCTGTGCCTTCTCTTTTGAGGCTACACACTTAGACATACACGCAACATGAAAGCTTTTCGACTTACAACGTGTTGTTTAGGAAAAACAAGATATTTTCGCACGATGCGGGATTTCCTTAAAACGTGATTTTCTGAAAAATTTTGACAAAAGAAAATTCTCCTTTTGGTTCTCCTTAGATGCTACATGTTAAGACGTACACGCCACAACAATTCTTTTCGAGATACAACGTGTAGTTTTGGAGATACAAGCTAATTTTGTACTATGCGTTATTTCTTCTCGTAAAGGGTTTCCAATGCGTACGTATATGTCTTTACTCTGCAAAACTGTATTTCCTTATGAAGTGGTTTTCTTACATATCCTTTCGAGAGAAAACTGTCCTGTGCCTTCTCTTTTGAGGCTACACACTTAGACATACACGCAACATGAAAGCTTTTCGACTTACAACGTGTTGTTTAGGAAAAACAAGATATTTTCGCACGATGCGGGATTTCCTTAAAACGTGATTTTCTGAAAAATTTTGACGAAAGAAAATTCTCCTTTTGGTTCTCTTTAGATGCTACATGTTAAGACGTACACGCCACAACAATTCTTTTCGAGATACAACGTGTAGTTTTGGAGATACAAGCTAATTTTGTACTATGCGTTATTTCTTCTCGTAAAGAGTTTCCAATGCGTACGTATGTCTTTACTCTGCAAAACTGTATTTCCTTATGAAGTGGTATTCTTACATATCCTTTTGAGAGAAAACTGTCCTGTGCCTTCTCTTTTGAGGCTACACACTTAGACATACACGCAACATGAAAGCTTTTCGACTTACAACGTGTTGTTTAGGAAAAACAAGATAATTTCGCACGATGCGGGATTTCCATAAAACGTGATTTTCTGAAAAATTTTGACGAAAGAAAATTCTCCTTTTGGTTCTCTTTAGATGCTACATGTTAAGACGTACACGCCACAACAATTCTTTTCGAGATACAACGTGTAGTTTTGGAGATACAAGCTAATTTTGTACTATGCGTTATTTCTTCTCGTAAAGAGTTTCCAATGCGTACGTATATGTCTTTACTCTGCAAAACTGTATTTCCTTATGAAGTGGTATTCTTACATATCCTTTCGAGAGAAAACTGTCCTGTGCCTTCTCTTTTGAGGCTACACACTTAGACATACACGCAACATGAAAGCTTTTCGACTTACAACGTGTTGTTTAGGAAAAACAAGATATTTTCGCACGATGCGGGATTTCCTTAAAACGTGATTTTCTGAAAAATTTTGACAAAAGAAAATTCTCCTTTTGGTTCTCCTTAGATGCTACATGTTAAGACGTACACGCCACAACAATTCTTTTCGAGATACAACGTGTAGTTTTGGAGATACAAGCTAATTTTGTACTATGCGTTATTTCTTCTCGTAAAGGGTTTCCAATGCGTACGTATACGTCTTTACTCTGCAAAACTGTATTTCCTTATGAAGTGGTTTTCTTACATATCCTTTCGAGAGAAAACTGTCCAGTGCCTTCTCTTTTGAGGCTACACACTTAGACATACACGCAACATGAAAGCTTTTCGACTTACAACGTGTTGTTTAGGAAAAACAAGATATTTTCGCACGATGCGGGATTTCCTTAAAACGTGATTTTCTGAAAAATTTTGACGAAAGAAAATTCTCCTTTTGGTTCTCTTTAGATGCTACATGTTAAGACGTACACGCCACAACAATTCTTTTCGAGATACAACGTGTAGTTTTGGAGATACAAGCTAATTTTGTACTATGCCTTATTTCTTCTCGTAAAGAGTTTCCAATGCGTACGTATATGTCTTTACTCTGCAAAACTGTATTTCCTTATGAAGTGGTATTCTTACATATCCTTTCGAGAGAAAACTGTCCTGTGCCTTCTCTTTTGAGGCTACACACTTAGACATACACGCAACATGAAAGCTTTTCGACTTACAACGTGTTGTTTAGGAAAAACAAGATATTTTCGCACGATGCGGGATTTCCTTAAAACGTGATTTTCTGAAAAATTTTGACAAAAGAAAATTCTCCTTTTGGTTCTCCTTAGATGCTACATGTTAAGACGTACACGCCACAACAATTCTTTTCGAGATACAACGTGTAGTTTTGGAGATACAAGCTAATTTTGTACTATGCGTTATTTCTTCTCGTAAAGGGTTTCCAATGCGTACGTATATGTCTTTACTCTGCAAAACTGTATTTCCTTATGAAGTGGTTTTCTTACATATCCTTTCGAGAGAAAACTGTCCTGTGCCTTCTCTTTTGAGGCTACACACTTAGACATACACGCAACATGAAAGCTTTTCGACTTACAACGTGTTGTTTAGGAAAAACAAGATAATTTCGCACGATGCGGGATTTCCTTAAAACGTGATTTTCTGAAAAATTTTGACGAAAGAAAATTCTCCTTTTGGTTCTCTTTAGATGCTACATGTTAAGATGTACACGCCACAACAATTCTTTTCGAGATACAACGTGTAGTTTTGGAGATACAAGCTAATTTTGTACTATGCGTTATTTCTTCTCGTAAAGAGTTTCCAATGCGTACGTATATGTCTTTACTCTGCAAAACTGTATTTCCTTATGAAGTGGTATTCTTACATATCCTTTCGAGAGAAAACTGTCCTGTGCCTTCTCTTTTGAGGCTACACACTTAGACATACACGCAACATGAAAGCTTTTCGACTTACAACGTGTTGTTTAGGAAAAACAAGATAATTTCGCACGATGCGGGATTTCCTTAAAACGTGATTTTCTGAAAAATTTTGACGAAAGAAAATTCTCCTTTTGGTTCTCTTTAGATGCTACATGTTAAGACGTACACGCCACAACAATTCTTTTCGAGATACAACGTGTAGTTTTGGAGATACAAGCTAATTTTGTACTATGCGTTATTTCTTCTCGTAAAGAGTTTCCAATGCGTACGTATATGTCTTTACTCTGCAAAACTGTATTTCCTTATGAAGTGGTATTCTTACATATCCTTTCGAGAGAAAACTGTCCTGTGCCTTCTCTTTTGAGGCTACACACTTAGACATACACGCAACATGAAAGCTTTTCGACTTACAACGTGTTGTTTAGGAAAAACAAGATATTTTCGCACGATGCGGGATTTCCTTAAAACGTGATTTTCTGAAAAATTTTGACAAAAGAAAATTCTCCTTTTGGTTCTCCTTAGATGCTACATGTTAAGACGTACACGCCACAACAATTCTTTTCGAGATACAACGTGTAGTTTTGGAGATACAAGCTAATTTTGTACTATGCGTTATTTCTTCTCGTAAAGGGTTTCCAATGCGTACATATATGTCTTTACTCTGCAAAACTGTATTTCCTTATGAAGTGGTTTTCTTACATATCCTTTCGAGAGAAAACTGTCCTGTGCCTTCTCTTTTGAGGCTACACACTTAGACATACACGCAACATGAAAGCTTTTCGACTTACAACGTGTTGTTTAGGAAAAACAAGATATTTTCGCACGATGCGGGATTTCCTTAAAACGTGATTTTCTGAAAAATTTTGACGAAAGAAAATTCTCCTTTTGGTTCTCTTTAGATGCTACATGTTAAGACGTACACGCCACAACAATTCTTTTCGAGATACAACGTGTAGTTTTGGAGATACAAGCTAATTTTGTACTATGCATTATTTCTTCTCGTAAAGAGTTTCCAATGCGTACGTATGTCTTTACTCTGCAAAACTGTATTTCCTTATGAAGTGGTATTCTTACATATCCTTTCGAGAGAAAACTGTCCTGTGCCTTCTCTTTTGAGGCTACACACTTAGACATACACGCAACATGAAAGCTTTTCGACTTACAACGTGTTGTTTAGGAAAAACAAGATAATTTCGCACGATGCGGGATTTCCATAAAACGTGATTTTCTGAAAAATTTTGACGAAAGAAAATTCTCCTTTTGGTTCTCTTTAGATGCTACATGTTAAGACGTACACGCCACAACAATTCTTTTCGAGATACAACGTGTAGTTTTGGAGATACAAACTAATTTTGTACTATGCGTTATTTCTTCTCGTAAAGAGTTTCCAATGCATACGTATATGTCTTTACTCTGCAAAACTGTATTTCCTTATGAAGTGGTATTCTTACATATCCTTTCGAGAGAAAACTGTCCTGTGCCTTCTCTTTTGAGGCTACACACTTAGACATACACGCAACATGAAAGCTTTTCGACTTACAACGTGTTGTTTAGGAAAAACAAGATAATTTCGCACGATGCGGGATTTCCTTAAAACGTGATTTTCTGAAAAATTTTGACGAAAGAAAATTCTCCTTTTGGTTCTCTTTAGATGCTACATGTTAAGACGTACACGCCACAACAATTCTTTTCGAGATACAACGTGTAGTTTTGGAGATACAAGCTAATTTTGTACTATGCGTTATTTCTTCTCGTAAAGAGTTTCCAATGCGTACGTATGTCTTTACTCTGCAAAACTGTATTTCCTTATGAAGTGGTATTCTTACATATCCTTTCGAGAGAAAACTGTCCTGTGCCTTCTCTTTTGAGGCTACACACTTAGACATACACGCAACATGAAAGCTTTTCGACTTACAACGTGTTGTTTAGGAAAAACAAGATAATTTCGCACGATGCGGGATTTCCATAAAACGTGATTTTCTGAAAAAATTTGACGAAAGAAAATTCTCCTTTTGGTTCTCTTTAGATGCTACATGTTAAGACGTACACGCCACAACAATTCTTTTCGAGATACAACGTGTAGTTTTGGAGATACAAGCTAATTTTGTACTATGCGTTATTTCTTCTTGTAAAGAGTTTCCAATGCGTACGTATATGTCTTTACTCTGCAAAACTGTATTTCCTTATGAAGTGGTATTCTTACATATCCTTTCGAGAGAAAACTGTCCTGTGCCTTCTCTTTTGAGGCTACACACTTAGACATACACGCAACATGAAAGCTTTTCGACTTACAACGTGTTGTTTAGGAAAAACAAGATATTTTCGCACGATGCGGGATTTCCTTAAAACGTGATTTTCTGAAAAATTTTGACAAAAGAAAATTCTCCTTTTGGTTCTCCTAAGATGCTACATGTTAAGACGTACACGCCACAACAATTCTTTTCGAGATACAACGTGTAGTTTTGGAGATACAAGCTAATTTTGTACTATGCGTTATTTCTTCTCGTAAAGGGTTTCCAATGCGTACGTATATGTCTTTACTCTGCAAAACTGTATTTCCTTATGAAGTGGTTTTCTTACATATCCTTTCGAGAGAAAACTGTCCTGTGCCTTCTCTTTTGAGGCTACACACTTAGACATACACGCAACATGAAAGCTTTTCGACTTACAACGTGTTGTTTAGGAAAAACAAGATATTTTCGCACGATGCGGGATTTCCTTAAAACGTGATTTTCTGAAAAATTTTGACGAAAGAAAATTCTCCTTTTGGTTCTCTTTAGATGCTACATTTTAAGACGTACACGCCACAACAATTCTTTTCGAGATACAACGTGTAGTTTTGGAGATACAAGCTAATTTTGTACTATGCGTTATTTCTTCTCGTAAAGAGTTTCCAATGCATACGTATATGTCTTTACTCTGCAAAACTGTATTTCCTTATGAAGTGGTATTCTTACATATCCTTTCGAGAGAAAACTGTCCTGTGCCTTCTCTTTTGAGGCTACACACTTAGACATACACGCAACATGAAAGCTTTTCGACTTACAACGTGTTGTTTAGGAAAAACAAGATATTTTCGCACGATGCGGGATTTCCTTAAAACGTGATTTTCTGAAAAATTTTGACGAAAGAAAATTCTCCTTTTGGTTCTCTTTAGATGCTACATGTTAAGACGTACACGCCACAACAATTCTTTTCGAGATACAACGTGTAGTTTTGGAGATACAAGCTAATTTTGTACTATGCGTTATTTCTTCTCGTAAAGAGTTTCCAATGCGTACGTATATGTCTTTACTCTGCAAAACTGTATTTCCTTATGAAGTGGTATTCTTACATATCCTTTCGAGAGAAAACTGTCCTGTGCCTTCTCTTTTGAGGCTACACACTTAGACATACACGCAACATGAAAGCTTTTCGACTTACAACGTGTTGTTTAGGAAAAACAAGATAATTTCGCACGATGCGGGATTTCCTTAAAACGTGATTTTCTGAAAAATTTTGACGAAAGAAAATTCTCCTTTTGGTTCTCTTTAGATGCTACATGTTAAGACGTACACGCCACAACAATTCTTTTCGAGATACAACGTGTAGTTTTGGAGATACAAGCTAATTTTGTACTATGCGTTATTTCTTCTCGTAAAGAGTTTCCAATGCGTACGTATGTCTTTACTCTGCAAAACTGTATTTCCTTATGAAGTGGTATTCTTACATATCCTTTCGAGAGAAAACTGTCCTGTGCCTTCTCTTTTGAGGCTACACACTTAGACATACACGCAACATGAAAGCTTTTCGACTTACAACGTGTTGTTTAGGAAAAACAAGATAATTTCGCACGATGCGGGATTTCCATAAAACGTGATTTTCTGAAAAATTTTGACGAAAGAAAATTCTCCTTTTGGTTCTCTTTAGATGCTACATGTTAAGACGTACACGCCACAACAATTCTTTTCGAGATACAACGTGTAGTTTTGGAGATACAAGCTAATTTTGTACTATGCGTTATTTCTTCTCCTAAAGAGTTTCCAATGCGTACGTATATGTCTTTACTCTGCAAAACTGTATTTCCTTATGAAGTGGTATTCTTACATATCCTTTCGAGAGAAAACTGTCCTGTGCCTTCTCTTTTGAGGCTACACACTTAGACATACACGCAACATGAAAGCTTTTCGACTTACAACGTGTTGTTTAGGAAAAACAAGATAATTTCGCACGATGCGGGATTTCCTTAAAACGTGATTTTCTGAAAAATTTTGACGAAAGAAAATTCTCTTTTTGGTTCTCTTTAGATGCTACATGTTAAGACGTACACGCCACAACAATTCTTTTCGAGATACAACGTGTAGTTTTGGAGATACAAGCTAATTTTGTACTATGCGTTATTTCTTCTCGTAAAGAGTTTCCAATGCGTACGTATGTCTTTACTCTGCAAAACTGTATTTCCTTATGAAGTGGTATTCTTACATATCCTTTCGAGAGAAAACTGTCCTGTGCCTTCTCTTTTGAGGCTACACACTTAGACATACACGCAACATGAAAGCTTTTCGACTTACAACGTGTTGTTTAGGAAAAACAAGATAATTTCGCACGATGCGGGATTTCCATAAAACGTGATTTTCTGAAAAATTTTGACGAAAGAAAATTCTCCTTTTGGTTCTCTTTAGATGCTACATGTTAAGACGTACACGCCACAACAATTCTTTTCGAGATACAACGTGTAGTTTTGGAGATACAAGCTAATTTTGTACTATGCGTTATTTCTTCTCCTAAAGAGTTTCCAATGCGTACGTATATGTCTTTACTCTGCAAAACTGTATTTCCTTATGAAGTGGTATTCTTACATATCCTTTCGAGAGAAAACTGTCCTGTGCCTTCTCTTTTGAGGCTACACACTTAGACATACACGCAACATGAAAGCTTTTCGACTTACAACGTGTTGTTTAGGAAAAACAAGATATTTTCGCACGATGCGGGATTTCCTTAAAACGTGATTTTCTGAAAAATTTTGACAAAAGAAAATTCTCCTTTTGGTTCTCCTTAGATGCTACATGTTAAGACGTACACGCCACAACAATTCTTTTCGAGATACAACGTGTAGTTTTGGAGATACAAGCTAATTTTGTACTATGCGTTATTTCTTCTCGTAAAGGGTTTCCAATGCGTACTTATATGTCTTTACTCTGCAAAACTGTATTTCCTTATGAAGTGGTTTTCTTACATATCCTTTCGAGAGAAAACTGTCCTGTGCCTTCTCTTTTGAGGCTACACACTTAGACATACACGCAACATGAAAGCTTTTCGACTTACAACGTGTTGTTTAGGAAAAACAAGATATTTTCGCACGATGCGGGATTTCCTTAAAACGTGATTTTCTGAAAAATTTTGACGAAAGAAAATTCTCCTTTTGGTTCTCTTTAGATGCTACATGTTAAGACGTACACGCCACAACAATTCTTTTCGAGATACAACGTGTAGTTTTGGAGATACAAGCTAATTTTGTACTATGCGTTATTTCTTCTCCTAAAGAGTTTCCAATGCGTACGTATATGTCTTTACTCTGCAAAACTGTATTTCCTTATGAAGTGGTATTCTTACATATCCTTTCGAGAGAAAACTGTCCTGTGCCTTCTCTTTTGAGGCTACACACTTAGACATACACGCAACATGAAAGCTTTTCGACTTACAACGTGTTGTTTAGGAAAAACAAGATAATTTCGCACGATGCGGGATTTCCTTAAAACGTGATTTTCTGAAAAATTTTGACGAAAGAAAATTCTCTTTTTGGTTCTCTTTAGATGCTACATGTTAAGACGTACACGCCACAACAATTCTTTTCGAGATACAACGTGTAGTTTTGGAGATACAAGCTAATTTTGTACTATGCGTTATTTCTTCTCGTAAAGAGTTTCCAATGCGTACGTATGTCTTTACTCTGCAAAACTGTATTTCCTTATGAAGTGGTATTCTTACATATCCTTTCGAGAGAAAACTGTCCTGTGCCTTCTCTTTTGAGGCTACACACTTAGACATACACGCAACATGAAAGCTTTTCGACTTACAACGTGTTGTTTAGGAAAAACAAGATAATTTCGCACGATGCGGGATTTCCATAAAACGTGATTTTCTGAAAAATTTTGACGAAAGAAAATTCTCCTTTTGGTTCTCTTTAGATGCTACATGTTAAGACGTACACGCCACAACAATTCTTTTCGAGATACAACGTGTAGTTTTGGAGATACAAGCTAATTTTGTACTATGCGTTATTTCTTCTCCTAAAGAGTTTCCAATGCGTACGTATATGTCTTTACTCTGCAAAACTGTATTTCCTTATGAAGTGGTATTCTTACATATCCTTTCGAGAGAAAACTGTCCTGTGCCTTCTCTTTTGAGGCTACACACTTAGACATACACGCAACATGAAAGCTTTTCGACTTACAACGTGTTGTTTAGGAAAAACAAGATAATTTCGCACGATGCGGGATTTCCTTAAAACGTGATTTTCTGAAAAATTTTGACGAAAGAAAATTCTCTTTTTGGTTCTCTTTAGATGCTACATGTTAAGACGTACACGCCACAACAATTCTTTTCGAGATACAACGTGTAGTTTTGGAGATACAAGCTAATTTTGTACTATGCGTTATTTCTTCTCGTAAAGAGTTTCCAATGCGTACGTATGTCTTTACTCTGCAAAACTGTATTTCCTTATGAAGTGGTATTCTTACATATCCTTTCGAGAGAAAACTGTCCTGTGCCTTCTCTTTTGAGGCTACACACTTAGACATACACGCAACATGAAAGCTTTTCGACTTACAACGTGTTGTTTAGGAAAAACAAGATAATTTCGCACGATGCGGGATTTCCATAAAACGTGATTTTCTGAAAAATTTTGACGAAAGAAAATTCTCCTTTTGGTTCTCTTTAGATGCTACATGTAAAGACGTACACGCCACAACAATTCTTTTCGAGATACAACGTGTAGTTTTGGAGATACAAGCTAATTTTGTACTATGCGTTATTTCTTCTCCTAAAGAGTTTCCAATGCGTACGTATATGTCTTTACTCTGCAAAACTGTATTTCCTTATGAAGTGGTATTCTTACATATCCTTTCGAGAGAAAACTGTCCTGTGCCTTCTCTTTTGAGGCTACACACTTAGACATACACGCAACATGAAAGCTTTTCGACTTACAACGTGTTGTTTAGGAAAAACAAGATATTTTCGCACGATGCGGGATTTCCTTAAAACGTGATTTTCTGAAAAATTTTGACAAAAGAAAATTCTCCTTTTGGTTCTCCTTAGATGCTACATGTTAAGACGTACACGCCACAACAATTCTTTTCGAGATACAACGTGTAGTTTTGGAGATACAAGCTAATTTTGTACTATGCGTTATTTCTTCTCGTAAAGGGTTTCCAATGCGTACGTATATGTCTTTACTCTGCAAAACTGTATTTCCTTATGAAGTGGTTTTCTTACATATCCTTTCGAGAGAAAACTGTCCTGTGCCTTCTCTTTTGAGGCTACACACTTAGACATACACGCAACATGAAAGCTTTTCGACTTACAACGTGTTGTTTAGGAAAAACAAGATATTTTCGCACGATGCGGGATTTCCTTAAAACGTGATTTTCTGAAAAATTTTGACGAAAGAAAATTCTCCTTTTGGTTCTCTTTAGATGCTACATGTTAAGACGTACACGCCACAACAATTCTTTTCGAGATACAACGTGTAGTTTTGGAGATACAAGCTAATTTTGTACTATGCGTTATTTCTTCTCCTAAAGAGTTTCCAATGCGTACGTATATGTCTTTACTCTGCAAAACTGTATTTCCTTATGAAGTGGTATTCTTACATATCCTTTCGAGAGAAAACTGTCCTGTGCCTTCTCTTTTGAGGCTACACACTTAGACATACACGCAACATGAAAGCTTTTCGACTTACAACGTGTTGTTTAGGAAAAACAAGATAATTTCGCACGATGCGGGATTTCCTTAAAACGTGATTTTCTGAAAAATTTTGACGAAAGAAAATTCTCTTTTTGGTTCTCTTTAGATGCTACATGTTAAGACGTACACGCCACAACAATTCTTTTCGAGATACAACGTGTAGTTTTGGAGATACAAGCTAATTTTGTACTATGCGTTATTTCTTCTCGTAAAGAGTTTCCAATGCGTACGTATGTCTTTACTCTGCAAAACTGTATTTCCTTATGAAGTGGTATTCTTACATATCCTTTCGAGAGAAAACTGTCCTGTGCCTTCTCTTTTGAGGCTACACACTTAGACATACACGCAACATGAAAGCTTTTCGACTTACAACGTGTTGTTTAGGAAAAACAAGATAATTTCGCACGATGCGGGATTTCCATAAAACGTGATTTTCTGAAAAATTTTGACGAAAGAAAATTCTCCTTTTGGTTCTCTTTAGATGCTACATGTTAAGACGTACACGCCACAACAATTCTTTTCGAGATACAACGTGTAGTTTTGGAGATACAAGCTAATTTTGTACTATGCGTTATTTCTTCTCCTAAAGAGTTTCCAATGCGTACGTATATGTCTTTACTCTGCAAAACTGTATTTCCTTATGAAGTGGTATTCTTACATATCCTTTCGAGAGAAAACTGTCCTGTGCCTTCTCTTTTGAGGCTACACACTTAGACATACACGCAACATGAAAGCTTTTCGACTTACAACGTGTTGTTTAGGAAAAACAAGATAATTTCGCACGATGCGGGATTTCCTTAAAACGTGATTTTCTGAAAAATTTTGACGAAAGAAAATTCTCTTTTTGGTTCTCTTTAGATGCTACATGTTAAGACGTACACGCCACAACAATTCTTTTCGAGATACAACGTGTAGTTTTGGAGATACAAGCTAATTTTGTACTATGCGTTATTTCTTCTCGTAAAGGGTTTCCAATGCGTACGTATATGTCTTTACTCTGCAAAACTGTATTTCCTTATGAAGTGGTTTTCTTACATATCCTTTCGAGAGAAAACTGTCCTGTGCCTTCTCTTTTGAGGCTACACACTTAGACATACACGCAACATGAAAGCTTTTCGACTTACAACGTGTTGTTTAGGAAAAACAAGATATTTTCGCACGATGCGGGATTTCCTTAAAACGTGATTTTCTGAAAAATTTTGACGAAAGAAAATTCTCCTTTTGGTTCTCTTTAGATGCTACATTTTAAGACGTACACGCCACAACAATTCTTTTCGAGATACAACGTGTAGTTTTGGAGATACAAGCTAATTTTGTACTATGCGTTATTTCTTCTCGTAAAGAGTTTCCAATGCATACGTATATGTCTTTACTCTGCAAAACTGTATTTCCTTATGAAGTGGTATTCTTACATATCCTTTCGAGAGAAAACTGTCCTGTGCCTTCTCTTTTGAGGCTACACACTTAGACATACACGCAACATGAAAGCTTTTCGACTTACAACGTGTTGTTTAGGAAAAACAAGATATTTTCGCACGATGCGGGATTTCCTTAAAACGTGATTTTCTGAAAAATTTTGACGAAAGAAAATTCTCCTTTTGGTTCTCTTTAGATGCTACATGTTAAGACGTACACGCCACAACAATTCTTTTCGAGATACAACGTGTAGTTTTGGAGATACAAGCTAATTTTGTACTATGCGTTATTTCTTCTCGTAAAGAGTTTCCAATGCGTACGTATATGTCTTTACTCTGCAAAACTGTATTTCCTTATGAAGTGGTATTCTTACATATCCTTTCGAGAGAAAACTGTCCTGTGCCTTCTCTTTTGAGGCTACACACTTAGACATACACGCAACATGAAAGCTTTTCGACTTACAACGTGTTGTTTAGGAAAAACAAGATAATTTCGCACGATGCGGGATTTCCTTAAAACGTGATTTTCTGAAAAATTTTGACGAAAGAAAATTCTCCTTTTGGTTCTCTTTAGATGCTACATGTTAAGACGTACACGCCACAACAATTCTTTTCGAGATACAACGTGTAGTTTTGGAGATACAAGCTAATTTTGTACTATGCGTTATTTCTTCTCGTAAAGAGTTTCCAATGCGTACGTATATGTCTTTACTCTGCAAAACTGTATTTCCTTATGAAGTGGTATTCTTACATATCCTTTCGAGAGAAAACTGTCCTGTGCCTTCTCTTTTGAGGCTACACACTTAGACATACACGCAACATGAAAGCTTTTCGACTTACAACGTGTTGTTTAGGAAAAACAAGATAATTTCGCACGATGCGGGATTTCCATAAAACGTGATTTTCTGAAAAATTTTGACGAAAGAAAATTCTCCTTTTGGTTCTCTTTAGATGCTACATGTTAAGACGTACACGCCACAACAATTCTTTTCGAGATACAACGTGTAGTTTTGGAGATACAAGCTAATTTTGTACTATGCGTTATTTCTTCTCCTAAAGAGTTTCCAATGCGTACGTATATGTCTTTACTCTGCAAAACTGTATTTCCTTATGAAGTGGTATTCTTACATATCCTTTCGAGAGAAAACTGTCCTGTGCCTTCTCTTTTGAGGCTACACACTTAGACATACACGCAACATGAAAGCTTTTCGACTTACAACGTGTTGTTTAGGAAAAACAAGATAATTTCGCACGATGCGGGATTTCCTTAAAACGTGATTTTCTGAAAAATTTTGACGAAAGAAAATTCTCTTTTTGGTTCTCTTTAGATGCTACATGTTAAGACGTACACGCCACAACAATTCTTTTCGAGATACAACGTGTAGTTTTGGAGATACAAGCTAATTTTGTACTATGCGTTATTTCTTCTCGTAAAGAGTTTCCAATGCGTACGTATGTCTTTACTCTGCAAAACTGTATTTCCTTATGAAGTGGTATTCTTACATATCCTTTCGAGAGAAAACTGTCCTGTGCCTTCTCTTTTGAGGCTACACACTTAGACATACACGCAACATGAAAGCTTTTCGACTTACAACGTGTTGTTTAGGAAAAACAAGATAATTTCGCACGATGCGGGATTTCCATAAAACGTGATTTTCTGAAAAATTTTGACGAAAGAAAATTCTCCTTTTGGTTCTCTTTAGATGCTACATGTTAAGACGTACACGCCACAACAATTCTTTTCGAGATACAACGTGTAGTTTTGGAGATACAAGCTAATTTTGTACTATGCGTTATTTCTTCTCCTAAAGAGTTTCCAATGCGTACGTATATGTCTTTACTCTGCAAAACTGTATTTCCTTATGAAGTGGTATTCTTACATATCCTTTCGAGAGAAAACTGTCCTGTGCCTTCTCTTTTGAGGCTACACACTTAGACATACACGCAACATGAAAGCTTTTCGACTTACAACGTGTTGTTTAGGAAAAACAAGATATTTTCGCACGATGCGGGATTTCCTTAAAACGTGATTTTCTGAAAAATTTTGACAAAAGAAAATTCTCCTTTTGGTTCTCCTTAGATGCTACATGTTAAGACGTACACGCCACAACAATTCTTTTCGAGATACAACGTGTAGTTTTGGAGATACAAGCTAATTTTGTACTATGCGTTATTTCTTCTCGTAAAGGGTTTCCAATGCGTACGTATATGTCTTTACTCTGCAAAACTGTATTTCCTTATGAAGTGGTTTTCTTACATATCCTTTCGAGAGAAAACTGTCCTGTGCCTTCTCTTTTGAGGCTACACACTTAGACATACACGCAACATGAAAGCTTTTCGACTTACAACGTGTTGTTTAGGAAAAACAAGATATTTTCGCACGATGCGGGATTTCCTTAAAACGTGATTTTCTGAAAAATTTTGACGAAAGAAAATTCTCCTTTTGGTTCTCTTTAGATGCTACATGTTAAGACGTACACGCCACAACAATTCTTTTCGAGATACAACGTGTAGTTTTGGAGATACAAGCTAATTTTGTACTATGCGTTATTTCTTCTCCTAAAGAGTTTCCAATGCGTACGTATATGTCTTTACTCTGCAAAACTGTATTTCCTTATGAAGTGGTATTCTTACATATCCTTTCGAGAGAAAACTGTCCTGTGCCTTCTCTTTTGAGGCTACACACTTAGACATACACGCAACATGAAAGCTTTTCGACTTACAACGTGTTGTTTAGGAAAAACAAGATAATTTCGCACGATGCGGGATTTCCTTAAAACGTGATTTTCTGAAAAATTTTGACGAAAGAAAATTCTCTTTTTGGTTCTCTTTAGATGCTACATGTTAAGACGTACACGCCACAACAATTCTTTTCGAGATACAACGTGTAGTTTTGGAGATACAAGCTAATTTTGTACTATGCGTTATTTCTTCTCGTAAAGAGTTTCCAATGCGTACGTATGTCTTTACTCTGCAAAACTGTATTTCCTTATGAAGTGGTATTCTTACATATCCTTTCGAGAGAAAACTGTCCTGTGCCTTCTCTTTTGAGGCTACACACTTAGACATACACGCAACATGAAAGCTTTTCGACTTACAACGTGTTGTTTAGGAAAAACAAGATAATTTCGCACGATGCGGGATTTCCATAAAACGTGATTTTCTGAAAAATTTTGACGAAAGAAAATTCTCCTTTTGGTTCTCTTTAGATGCTACATGTTAAGACGTACACGCCACAACAATTCTTTTCGAGATACAACGTGTAGTTTTGGAGATACAAGCTAATTTTGTACTATGCGTTATTTCTTCTCCTAAAGAGTTTCCAATGCGTACGTATATGTCTTTACTCTGCAAAACTGTATTTCCTTATGAAGTGGTATTCTTACATATCCTTTCGAGAGAAAACTGTCCTGTGCCTTCTCTTTTGAGGCTACACACTTAGACATACACGCAACATGAAAGCTTTTCGACTTACAACGTGTTGTTTAGGAAAAACAAGATAATTTCGCACGATGCGGGATTTCCTTAAAACGTGATTTTCTGAAAAATTTTGACGAAAGAAAATTCTCCTTTTGGTTCTCTTTAGATGCTACATGTTAAGACGTACACGCCACAACAATTCTTTTCGAGATACAACGTGTAGTTTTGGAGATACAAGCTAATTTTGTACTATGCGTTATTTCTTCTCGTAAAGAGTTTCCAATGCGTACGTATGTCTTTACTCTGCAAAACTGTATTTCCTTATGAAGTGGTATTCTTACATATCCTTTCGAGAGAAAACTGTCCTGTGCCTTCTCTTTTGAGGCTACACACTTAGACATACACGCAACATGAAAGCTTTTCGACTTACAACGTGTTGTTTAGGAAAAACAAGATAATTTCGCACGATGCGGGATTTCCATAAAACGTGATTTTCTGAAAAATTTTGACGAAAGAAAATTCTCCTTTTGGTTCTCTTTAGATGCTACATGTTAAGACGTACACGCCACAACAATTCTTTTCGAGATACAACGTGTAGTTTTGGAGATACAAGCTAATTTTGTACTATGCGTTATTTCTTCTTGTAAAGGGTTTCCAATGCGTACGTATATGTCTTTACTCTGCAAAACTGTATTTCCTTATGAAGTGGTTTTCTTACATATCCTTTCGAGAGAAAACTGTCCTGTGCCTTCTCTTTTGAGGCTACACACTTAGACATACACGCAACATGAAAGCTTTTCGACTTACAACGTGTTGTTTAGGAAAAACAAGATATTTTCGCACGATGCGGGATTTCCTTAAAACGTGATTTTCTGAAAAATTTTGACGAAAGAAAATTCTCCTTTTGGTTCTCTTTAGATGCTACATGTTAAGACGTACACGCCACAACAATTCTTTTCGAGATACAACGTGTAGTTTTGGAGATACAAGCTAATTTTGTACTATGCGTTATTTCTTCTCGTAAAGAGTTTCCAATGCGTACGTATATGTCTTTACTCTGCAAAACTGTATTTCCTTATGAAGTGGTATTCTTACATATCCTTTCGAGAGAAAACTGTCCTGTGCCTTCTCTTTTGAGGCTACACACTTAGACATACACGCAACATGAAAGCTTTTCGACTTACAACGTGTTGTTTAGGAAAAACAAGATAATTTCGCACGATGCGGGATTTCCTTAAAACGTGATTTTCTGAAAAATTTTGACGAAAGAAAATTCTCCTTTTGGTTCTCTTTAGATGCTACATGTTAAGACGTACACGCCACAACAATTCTTTTCGAGATACAACGTGTAGTTTTGGAGATACAAGCTAATTTTGTACTATGCGTTATTTCTTCTCGTAAAGAGTTTCCAATGCGTACGTATGTCTTTACTCTGCAAAACTGTATTTCCTTATGAAGTGGTATTCTTACATATCCTTTCGAGAGAAAACTGTCCTGTGCCTTCTCTTTTGAGGCTACACACTTAGACATACACGCAACATGAAAGCTTTTCGACTTACAACGTGTTGTTTAGGAAAAACAAGATAATTTCGCACGATGCGGGATTTCCATAAAACGTGATTTTCTGAAAAATTTTGACGAAAGAAAATTCTCCTTTTGGTTCTCTTTAGATGCTACATGTTAAGACGTACACGCCACAACAATTCTTTTCGAGATACAACGTGTAGTTTTGGAGATACAAGCTAATTTTGTACTATGCGTTATTTCTTCTCCTAAAGAGTTTCCAATGCGTACGTATATGTCTTTACTCTGCAAAACTGTATTTCCTTATGAAGTGGTATTCTTACATATCCTTTCGAGAGAAAACTGTCCTGTGCCTTCTCTTTTGAGGCTACACACTTAGACATACACGCAACATGAAAGCTTTTCGACTTACAACGTGTTGTTTAGGAAAAACAAGATAATTTCGCACGATGCGGGATTTCCTTAAAACGTGATTTTCTGAAAAATTTTGACGAAAGAAAATTCTCTTTTTGGTTCTCTTTAGATGCTACATGTTAAGACGTACACGCCACAACAATTCTTTTCGAGATACAACGTGTAGTTTTGGAGATACAAGCTAATTTTGTACTATGCGTTATTTCTTCTCGTAAAGAGTTTCCAATGCGTACGTATGTCTTTACTCTGCAAAACTGTATTTCCTTATGAAGTGGTATTCTTACATATCCTTTCGAGAGAAAACTGTCCTGTGCCTTCTCTTTTGAGGCTACACACTTAGACATACACGCAACATGAAAGCTTTTCGACTTACAACGTGTTGTTTAGGAAAAACAAGATAATTTCGCACGATGCGGGATTTCCATAAAACGTGATTTTCTGAAAAATTTTGACGAAAGAAAATTCTCCTTTTGGTTCTCTTTAGATGCTACATGTTAAGACGTACACGCCACAACAATTCTTTTCGAGATACAACGTGTAGTTTTGGAGATACAAGCTAATTTTGTACTATGCGTTATTTCTTCTCCTAAAGAGTTTCCAATGCGTACGTATATGTCTTTACTCTGCAAAACTGTATTTCCTTATGAAGTGGTATTCTTACATATCCTTTCGAGAGAAAACTGTCCTGTGCCTTCTCTTTTGAGGCTACACACTTAGACATACACGCAACATGAAAGCTTTTCGACTTAAAACGTGTTGTTTAGGAAAAACAAGATATTTTCGCACGATGCGGGATTTCCTTAAAACGTGATTTTCTGAAAAATTTTGACAAAAGAAAATTCTCCTTTTGGTTCTCCTTAGATGCTACATGTTAAGACGTACACGCCACAACAATTCTTTTCGAGATACAACGTGTAGTTTTGGAGATACAAGCTAATTTTGTACTATGCGTTATTTCTTCTCGTAAAGGGTTTCCAATGCGTACGTATATGTCTTTACTCTGCAAAACTGTATTTCCTTATGAAGTGGTTTTCTTACATATCCTTTCGAGAGAAAACTGTCCTGTGCCTTCTCTTTTGAGGCTACACACTTAGACATACACGCAACATGAAAGCTTTTCGACTTACAACGTGTTGTTTAGGAAAAACAAGATATTTTCGCACGATGCGGGATTTCCTTAAAACGTGATTTTCTGAAAAATTTTGACGAAAGAAAATTCTCCTTTTGGTTCTCTTTAGATGCTACATGTTAAGACGTACACGCCACAACAATTCTTTTCGAGATACAACGTGTAGTTTTGGAGATACAAGCTAATTTTGTACTATGCGTTATTTCTTCTCCTAAAGAGTTTCCAATGCGTACGTATATGTCTTTACTCTGCAAAACTGTATTTCCTTATGAAGTGGTATTCTTACATATCCTTTCGAGAGAAAACTGTCCTGTGCCTTCTCTTTTGAGGCTACACACTTAGACATACACGCAACATGAAAGCTTTTCGACTTACAACGTGTTGTTTAGGAAAAACAAGATAATTTCGCACGATGCGGGATTTCCTTAAAACGTGATTTTCTGAAAAATTTTGACGAAAGAAAATTCTCTTTTTGGTTCTCTTTAGATGCTACATGTTAAGACGTACACGCCACAACAATTCTTTTCGAGATACAACGTGTAGTTTTGGAGATACAAGCTAATTTTGTACTATGCGTTATTTCTTCTCGTAAAGAGTTTCCAATGCGTACGTATGTCTTTACTCTGCAAAACTGTATTTCCTTATGAAGTGGTATTCTTACATATCCTTTCGAGAGAAAACTGTCCTGTGCCTTCTCTTTTGAGGCTACACACTTAGACATACACGCAACATGAAAGCTTTTCGACTTACAACGTGTTGTTTAGGAAAAACAAGATAATTTCGCACGATGCGGGATTTCCATAAAACGTGATTTTCTGAAAAATTTTGACGAAAGAAAATTCTCCTTTTGGTTCTCTTTAGATGCTACATGTTAAGACGTACACGCCACAACAATTCTTTTCGAGATACAACGTGTAGTTTTGGAGACACAAGCTAATTTTGTACTATGCGTTATTTCTTCTCCTAAAGAGTTTCCAATGCGTACGTATATGTCTTTACTCTGCAAAACTGTATTTCCTTATGAAGTGGTATTCTTACATATCCTTTCGAGAGAAAACTGTCCTGTGCCTTCTCTTTTGAGGCTACACACTTAGACATACACGCAACATGAAAGCTTTTCGACTTACAACGTGTTGTTTAGGAAAAACAAGATAATTTCGCACGATGCGGGATTTCCTTAAAACGTGATTTTCTGAAAAATTTTGACGAAAGAAAATTCTCTTTTTGGTTCTCTTTAGATGCTACATGTTAAGACGTACACGCCACAACAATTCTTTTCGAGATACAACGTGTAGTTTTGGAGATACAAGCTAATTTTGTACTATGCGTTATTTCTTCTTGTAAAGAGTTTCCAATGCGTACGTATGTCTTTACTCTGCAAAACTGTATTTCCTTATGAAGTGGTATTCTTACATATCCTTTCGAGAGAAAACTGTCCTGTGCCTTCTCTTTTGAGGCTACACACTTAGACATACACGCAACATGAAAGCTTTTCGACTTACAACGTGTTGTTTAGGAAAAACAAGATAATTTCGCACGATGCGGGATTTCCATAAAACGTGATTTTCTGAAAAATTTTGACGAAAGAAAATTCTCCTTTTGGTTCTCTTTAGATGCTACATGTTAAGACGTACACGCCACAACAATTCTTTTCGAGATACAACGTGTAGTTTTGGAGATACAAGCTAATTTTGTACTATGCGTTATTTCTTCTCGTAAAGAGTTTCCAATGCGTACGTATATGTCTTTACTCTGCAAAACTGTATTTCCTTATGAAGTGGTATTCTTACATATCCTTTCGAGAGAAAACTGTCCTGTGCCTTCTCTTTTGAGGCTACACACTTAGACATACACGCAACATGAAAGCTTTTCGACTTACAACGTGTTGTTTAGGAAAAACAAGATATTTTCGCACGATGCGGGATTTCCTTAAAACGTGATTTTCTGAAAAATTTTGACAAAAGAAAATTCTCCTTTTGGTTCTCCTTAGATGCTACATGTTAAGACGTACACGCCACAACAATTCTTTTCGAGATACAACGTGTAGTTTTGGAGATACAAGCTAATTTTGTACTATGCGTTATTTCTTCTCGTAAAGGGTTTCCAATGCGTACGTATATGTCTTTACTCTGCAAAACTGTATTTCCTTATGAAGTGGTTTTCTTACATATCCTTTCGAGAGAAAACTGTCCTGTGCCTTCTCTTTTGAGGCTACACACTTAGAAATACACGCAACATGAAAGCTTTTCGACTTACAACGTGTTGTTTAGGAAAAACAAGATATTTTCGCACGATGCGGGATTTCCTTAAAACGTGATTTTCTGAAAAATTTTGACGAAAGAAAATTCTCCTTTTGGTTCTCTTTAGATGCTACATGTTAAGACGTACACGCCACAACAATTCTTTTCGAGATACAACGTGTAGTTTTGGAGATACAAGCTAATTTTGTACTATGCCTTATTTCTTCTCGTAAAGAGTTTCCAATGCGTACGTATGTCTTTACTCTGCAAAACTGTATTTCCTTATGAAGTGGTATTCTTACATATCCTTTCGAGAGAAAACTGTCCTGTGCCTTCTCTTTTGAGGCTACACACTTAGACATACACGCAACATGAAAGCTTTTCGACTTACAACGTGTTGTTTAGGAAAAACAAGATAATTTCGCACGATGCGGGATTTCCATAAAACGTGATTTTCTGAAAAATTTTGACGAAAGAAAATTCTCCTTTTGGTTCTCTTTAGATGCTACATGTTAAGACGTACACGCCACAACAATTCTTTTCGAGATACAACGTGTAGTTTTGGAGATACAAGCTAATTTTGTACTATGCGTTATTTCTTCTCCTAAAGAGTTTCCAATGCGTACGTATATGTCTTTACTCTGCAAAACTGTATTTCCTTATGAAGTGGTATTCTTACATATCCTTTCGAGAGAAAACTGTCCTGTGCCTTCTCTTTTGAGGCTACACACTTAGACATACACGCAACATGAAAGCTTTTCGACTTACAACGTGTTGTTTAGGAAAAACAAGATAATTTCGCACGATGCGGGATTTCCTTAAAACGTGATTTTCTGAAAAATTTTGACGAAAGAAAATTCTCTTTTTGGTTCTCTTTAGATGCTACATGTTAAGACGTACACGCCACAACAATTCTTTTCGAGATACAACGTGTAGTTTTGGAGATACAAGCTAATTTTGTACTATGCGTTATTTCTTCTCGTAAAGGGTTTCCAATGCGTACGTATATGTCTTTACTCTGCAAAACTGTATTTCCTTATGAAGTGGTTTTCTTACATATCCTTTCGAGAGAAAACTGTCCTGTGCCTTCTCTTTTGAGGCTACACACTTAGACATACACGCAACATGAAAGCTTTTCGACTTACAACGTGTTGTTTAGGAAAAACAAGATATTTTCGCACGATGCGGGATTTCCTTAAAACGTGATTTTCTGAAAAATTTTGACGAAAGAAAATTCTCCTTTTGGTTCTCTTTAGATGCTACATTTTAAGACGTACACGCCACAACAATTCTTTTCGAGATACAACGTGTAGTTTTGGAGATACAAGCTAATTTTGTACTATGCGTTATTTCTTCTCGTAAAGAGTTTCCAATGCATACGTATATGTCTTTACTCTGCAAAACTGTATTTCCTTATGAAGTGGTATCCTTACATATCCTTTCGAGAGAAAACTGTCCTGTGCCTTCTCTTTTGAGGCTACACACTTAGACATACACGCAACATGAAAGCTTTTCGACTTACAACGTGTTGTTTAGGAAAAACAAGATATTTTCGCACGATGCGGGATTTCCTTAAAACGTGATTTTCTGAAAAATTTTGACGAAAGAAAATTCTCCTTTTGGTTCTCTTTAGATGCTACATGTTAAGACGTACACGCCACAACAATTCTTTTCGAGATACAACGTGTAGTTTTGGAGATACAAGCTAATTTTGTACTATGCGTTATTTCTTCTCGTAAAGAGTTTCCAATGCGTACGTATATGTCTTTACTCTGCAAAACTGTATTTCCTTATGAAGTGGTATTCTTACATATCCTTTCGAGAGAAAACTGTCCTGTGCCTTCTCTTTTGAGGCTACACACTTAGACATACACGCAACATGAAAGCTTTTCGACTTACAACGTGTTGTTTAGGAAAAACAAGATAATTTCGCACGATGCGGGATTTCCTTAAAACGTGATTTTCTGAAAAATTTTGACGAAAGAAAATTCTCCTTTTGGTTCTCTTTAGATGCTACATGTTAAGACGTACACGCCACAACAATTCTTTTCGAGATACAACGTGTAGTTTTGGAGATACAAGCTAATTTTGTACTATGCGTTATTTCTTCTCGTAAAGAGTTTCCAATGCGTACGTATATGTCTTTACTCTGCAAAACTGTATTTCCTTATGAAGTGGTATTCTTACATATCCTTTCGAGAGAAAACTGTCCTGTGCCTTCTCTTTTGAGGCTACACACTTAGACATACACGCAACATGAAAGCTTTTCGACTTACAACGTGTTGTTTAGGAAAAACAAGATAATTTCGCACGATGCGGGATTTCCATAAAACGTGATTTTCTGAAAAATTTTGACGAAAGAAAATTCTCCTTTTGGTTCTCTTTAGATGCTACATGTTAAGACGTACACGCCACAACAATTCTTTTCGAGATACAACGTGTAGTTTTGGAGATACAAGCTAATTTTGTACTATGCGTTATTTCTTCTCCTAAAGAGTTTCCAATGCGTACGTATATGTCTTTACTCTGCAAAACTGTATTTCCTTATGAAGTGGTATTCTTACATATCCTTTCGAGAGAAAACTGTCCTGTGCCTTCTCTTTTGAGGCTACACACTTAGACATACACGCAACATGAAAGCTTTTCGACTTACAACGTGTTGTTTAGGAAAAACAAGATAATTTCGCACGATGCGGGATTTCCTTAAAACGTGATTTTCTGAAAAATTTTGACGAAAGAAAATTCTCTTTTTGGTTCTCTTTAGATGCTACATGTTAAGACGTACACGCCACAACAATTCTTTTCGAGATACAACGTGTAGTTTTGGAGATACAAGCTAATTTTGTACTATGCGTTATTTCTTCTCGTAAAGAGTTTCCAATGCGTACGTATGTCTTTACTCTGCAAAACTGTATTTCCTTATGAAGTGGTATTCTTACATATCCTTTCGAGAGAAAACTGTCCTGTGCCTTCTCTTTTGAGGCTACACACTTAGACATACACGCAACATGAAAGCTTTTCGACTTACAACGTGTTGTTTAGGAAAAACAAGATAATTTCGCACGATGCGGGATTTCCATAAAACGTGATTTTCTGAAAAATTTTGACGAAAGAAAATTCTCCTTTTGGTTCTCTTTAGATGCTACATGTTAAGACGTACACGCCACAACAATTCTTTTCGAGATACAACGTGTAGTTTTGGAGATACAAGCTAATTTTGTACTATGCGTTATTTCTTCTCCTAAAGAGTTTCCAATGCGTACGTATATGTCTTTACTCTGCAAAACTGTATTTCCTTATGAAGTGGTATTCTTACATATCCTTTCGAGAGAAAACTGTCCTGTGCCTTCTCTTTTGAGGCTACACACTTAGACATACACGCAACATGAAAGCTTTTCGACTTACAACGTGTTGTTTAGGAAAAACAAGATATTTTCGCACGATGCGGGATTTCCTTAAAACGTGATTTTCTGAAAAATTTTGACAAAAGAAAATTCTCCTTTTGGTTCTCCTTAGATGCTACATGTTAAGACGTACACGCCACAACAATTCTTTTCGAGATACAACGTGTAGTTTTGGAGATACAAGCTAATTTTGTACTATGCGTTATTTCTTCTCGTAAAGGGTTTCCAATGCGTACGTATATGTCTTTACTCTGCAAAACTGTATTTCCTTATGAAGTGGTTTTCTTACATATCCTTTCGAGAGAAAACTGTCCTGTGCCTTCTCTTTTGAGGCTACACACTTAGACATACACGCAACATGAAAGCTTTTCGACTTACAACGTGTTGTTTAGGAAAAACAAGATATTTTCGCACGATGCGGGATTTCCTTAAAACGTGATTTTCTGAAAAATTTTGACGAAAGAAAATTCTCCTTTTGGTTCTCTTTAGATGCTACATGTTAAGACGTACACGCCACAACAATTCTTTTCGAGATACAACGTGTAGTTTTGGAGATACAAGCTAATTTTGTACTATGCGTTATTTCTTCTCCTAAAGAGTTTCCAATGCGTACGTATATGTCTTTACTCTGCAAAACTGTATTTCCTTATGAAGTGGTATTCTTACATATCCTTTCGAGAGAAAACTGTCCTGTGCCTTCTCTTTTGAGGCTACACACTTAGACATACACGCAACATGAAAGCTTTTCGACTTACAACGTGTTGTTTAGGAAAAACAAGATAATTTCGCACGATGCGGGATTTCCTTAAAACGTGATTTTCTGAAAAATTTTGACGAAAGAAAATTCTCTTTTTGGTTCTCTTTAGATGCTACATGTTAAGACGTACACGCCACAACAATTCTTTTCGAGATACAACGTGTAGTTTTGGAGATACAAGCTAATTTTGTACTATGCGTTATTTCTTCTCGTAAAGAGTTTCCAATGCGTACGTATGTCTTTACTCTGCAAAACTGTATTTCCTTATGAAGTGGTATTCTTACATATCCTTTCGAGAGAAAACTGTCCTGTGCCTTCTCTTTTGAGGCTACACACTTAGACATACACGCAACATGAAAGCTTTTCGACTTACAACGTGTTGTTTAGGAAAAACAAGATAATTTCGCACGATGCGGGATTTCCATAAAACGTGATTTTCTGAAAAATTTTGACGAAAGAAAATTCTCCTTTTGGTTCTCTTTAGATGCTACATGTTAAGACGTACACGCCACAACAATTCTTTTCGAGATACAACGTGTAGTTTTGGAGATACAAGCTAATTTTGTACTATGCGTTATTTCTTCTCGTAAAGAGTTTCCAATGCGTACGTATATGTCTTTACTCTGCAAAACTGTATTTCCTTATGAAGTGGTATTCTTACATATCCTTTCGAGAGAAAACTGTCCTGTGCCTTCTCTTTTGAGGCTACACACTTAGACATACACGCAACATGAAAGCTTTTCGACTTACAACGTGTTGTTTAGGAAAAACAAGATAATTTCGCACGATGCGGGATTTCCTTAAAACGTGATTTTCTGAAAAATTTTGACGAAAGAAAATTCTCTTTTTGGTTCTCTTTAGATGCTACATGTTAAGACGTACACGCCACAACAATTCTTTTCGAGATACAACGTGTAGTTTTGGAGATACAAGCTAATTTTGTACTATGCGTTATTTCTTCTCGTAAAGAGTTTCCAATGCGTACGTATGTCTTTACTCTGCAAAACTGTATTTCCTTATGAAGTGGTATTCTTACATATCCTTTCGAGAGAAAACTGTCCTGTGCCTTCTCTTTTGAGGCTACACACTTAGACATACACGCAACATGAAAGCTTTTCGACTTACAACGTGTTGTTTAGGAAAAACAAGATAATTTCGCACGATGCGGGATTTCCATAAAACGTGATTTTCTGAAAAATTTTGACGAAAGAAAATTCTCCTTTTGGTTCTCTTTAGATGCTACATGTTAAGACGTACACGCCACAACAATTCTTTTCGAGATACAACGTGTAGTTTTGGAGATACAAGCTAATTTTGTACTATGCGTTATTTCTTCTCGTAAAGGGTTTCCAATGCGTACGTATATGTCTTTACTCTGCAAAACTGTATTTCCTTATGAAGTGGTTTTCTTACATATCCTTTGAGAGAAAACTGTCCTGTGCCTTCTCTTTTGAGGCTACACACTTAGACATACACGCAACATGAAAGCTTTTCGACTTACAACGTGTTGTTTAGGAAAAACAAGATATTTTCGCACGATGCGGGATTTCCTTAAAACGTGATTTTCTGAAAAATTTTGACGAAAGAAAATTCTCCTTTTGGTTCTCTTTAGATGCTACATTTTAAGACGTACACGCCACAACAATTCTTTTCGAGATACAACGTGTAGTTTTGGAGATACAAGCTAATTTTGTACTATGCGTTATTTCTTCTCGTAAAGAGTTTCCAATGCATACGTATATGTCTTTACTCTGCAAAACTGTATTTCCTTATGAAGTGGTATTCTTACATATCCTTTCGAGAGAAAACTGTCCTGTGCCTTCTCTTTTGAGGCTACACACTTAGACATACACGCAACATGAAAGCTTTTCGACTTACAACGTGTTGTTTAGGAAAAACAAGATATTTTCGCACGATGCGGGATTTCCTTAAAACGTGATTTTCTGAAAAATTTTGACGAAAGAAAATTCTCCTTTTGGTTCTCTTTAGATGCTACATGTTAAGACGTACACGCCACAACAATTCTTTTCGAGATACAACGTGTAGTTTTGGAGATACAAGCTAATTTTGTACTATGCGTTATTTCTTCTCGTAAAGAGTTTCCAATGCGTACGTATATGTCTTTACTCTGCAAAACTGTATTTCCTTATGAAGTGGTATTCTTACATATCCTTTCGAGAGAAAACTGTCCTGTGCCTTCTCTTTTGAGGCTACACACTTAGACATACACGCAACATGAAAGCTTTTCGACTTACAACGTGTTGTTTAGGAAAAACAAGATAATTTCGCACGATGCGGGATTTCCTTAAAACGTGATTTTCTGAAAAATTTTGAGGAAAGAAAATTCTCCTTTTGGTTCTCTTTAGATGCTACATGTTAAGACGTACACGCCACAACAATTCTTTTCGAGATACAACGTGTAGTTTTGGAGATACAAGCTAATTTTGTACTATGCGTTATTTCTTCTCGTAAAGAGTTTCCAATGCGTACGTATGTCTTTACTCTGCAAAACTGTATTTCCTTATGAAGTGGTATTCTTACATATCCTTTCGAGAGAAAACTGTCCTGTGCCTTCTCTTTTGAGGCTACACACTTAGACATACACGCAACATGAAAGCTTTTCGACTTACAACGTGTTGTTTAGGAAAAACAAGATAATTTCGCACGATGCGGGATTTCCATAAAACGTGATTTTCTGAAAAATTTTGACGAAAGAAAATTCTCCTTTTGGTTCTCTTTAGATGCTACATGTTAAGACGTACACGCCACAACAATTCTTTTCGAGATACAACGTGTAGTTTTGGAGATACAAGCTAATTTTGTACTATGCGTTATTTCTTCTCCTAAAGAGTTTCCAATGCGTACGTATATGTCTTTACTCTGCAAAACTGTATTTCCTTATGAAGTGGTATTCTTACATATCCTTTCGAGAGAAAACTGTCCTGTGCCTTCTCTTTTGAGGCTACACACTTAGACATACACGCAACATGAAAGCTTTTCGACTTACAACGTGTTGTTTAGGAAAAACAAGATAATTTCGCACGATGCGGGATTTCCTTAAAACGTGATTTTCTGAAAAATTTTGACGAAAGAAAATTCTCTTTTTGGTTCTCTTTAGATGCTACATGTTAAGACGTACACGCCACAACAATTCTTTTCGAGATACAACGTGTAGTTTTGGAGATACAAGCTAATTTTGTACTATGCGTTATTTCTTCTCGTAAAGAGTTTCCAATGCGTACGTATGTCTTTACTCTGCAAAACTGTATTTCCTTATGAAGTGGTATTCTTACATATCCTTTCGAGAGAAAACTGTCCTGTGCCTTCTCTTTTGAGGCTACACACTTAGACATACACGCAACATGAAAGCTTTTCGACTTACAACGTGTTGTTTAGGAAAAACAAGATAATTTCGCACGATGCGGGATTTCCATAAAACGTGATTTTCTGAAAAATTTTGACGAAAGAAAATTCTCCTTTTGGTTCTCTTTAGATGCTACATGTTAAGACGTACACGCCACAACAATTCTTTTCGAGATACAACGTGTAGTTTTGGAGATACAAGCTAATTTTGTACTATGCGTTATTTCTTCTCGTAAAGAGTTTCCAATGCGTACGTATATGTCTTTACTCTGCAAAACTGTATTTCCTTATGAAGTGGTATTCTTACATATCCTTTCGAGAGAAAACTGTCCTGTGCCTTCTCTTTTGAGGCTACACACTTAGACATACACGCAACATGAAAGCTTTTCGACTTACAACGTGTTGTTTAGGAAAAACAAGATATTTTCGCACGATGCGGGATTTCCTTAAAACGTGATTTTCTGAAAAATTTTGACAAAAGAAAATTCTCCTTTTGGTTCTCCTTAGATGCTACATGTTAAGACGTACACGCCACAACAATTCTTTTCGAGATACAACGTGTAGTTTTGGAGATACAAGCTAATTTTGTACTATGCGTTATTTCTTCTCGTAAAGGGTTTCCAATGCGTACATATATGTCTTTACTCTGCAAAACTGTATTTCCTTATGAAGTGGTTTTCTTACATATCCTTTCGAGAGAAAACTGTCCTGTGCCTTCTCTTTTGAGGCTACACACTTAGACATACACGCAACATGAAAGCTTTTCGACTTACAACGTGTTGTTTAGGAAAAACAAGATATTTTCGCACGATGCGGGATTTCCTTAAAACGTGATTTTCTGAAAAATTTTGACGAAAGAAAATTCTCCTTTTGGTTCTCTTTAGATGCTACATGTTAAGACGTACACGCCACAACAATTCTTTTCGAGATACAACGTGTAGTTTTGGAGATACAAGCTAATTTTGTACTATGCGTTATTTCTTCTCCTAAAGAGTTTCCAATGCGTACGTATATGTCTTTACTCTGCAAAACTGTATTTCCTTATGAAGTGGTATTCTTACATATCCTTTCGAGAGAAAACTGTCCTGTGCCTTCTCTTTTGAGGCTACACACTTAGACATACACGCAACATGAAAGCTTTTCGACTTACAACGTGTTGTTTAGGAAAAACAAGATAATTTCGCACGATGCGGGATTTCCTTAAAACGTGATTTTCTGAAAAATTTTGACGAAAGAAAATTCTCTTTTTGGTTCTCTTTAGATGCTACATGTTAAGACGTACACGCCACAACAATTCTTTTCGAGATACAACGTGTAGTTTTGGAGATACAAGCTAATTTTGTACTATGCGTTATTTCTTCTCGTAAAGAGTTTCCAATGCGTACGTATGTCTTTACTCTGCAAAACTGTATTTCCTTATGAAGTGGTATTCTTACATATCCTTTCGAGAGAAAACTGTCCTGTGCCTTCTCTTTTGAGGCTACACACTTAGACATACACGCAACATGAAAGCTTTTCGACTTACAACGTGTTGTTTAGGAAAAACAAGATAATTTCGCACGATGCGGGATTTCCATAAAACGTGATTTTCTGAAAAATTTTGACGAAAGAAAATTCTCCTTTTGGTTCTCTTTAGATGCTACATGTTAAGACGTACACGCCACAACAATTCTTTTCGAGATACAACGTGTAGTTTTGGAGATACAAGCTAATTTTGTACTATGCGTTATTTCTTCTCCTAAAGAGTTTCCAATGCGTACGTATATGTCTTTACTCTGCAAAACTGTATTTCCTTATGAAGTGGTATTCTTACATATCCTTTCGAGAGAAAACTGTCCTGTGCCTTCTCTTTTGAGGCTACACACTTAGACATACACGCAACATGAAAGCTTTTCGACTTACAACGTGTTGTTTAGGAAAAACAAGATAATTTCGCACGATGCGGGATTTCCTTAAAACGTGATTTTCTGAAAAATTTTGACGAAAGAAAATTCTCTTTTTGGTTCTCTTTAGATGCTACATGTTAAGACGTACACGCCACAACAATTCTTTTCGAGATACAACGTGTAGTTTTGGAGATACAAGCTAATTTTGTACTATGCGTTATTTCTTCTCGTAAAGAGTTTCCAATGCGTACGTATGTCTTTACTCTGCAAAACTGTATTTCCTTATGAAGTGGTATTCTTACATATCCTTTCGAGAGAAAACTGTCCTGTGCCTTCTCTTTTGAGGCTACACACTTAGACATACACGCAACATGAAAGCTTTTCGACTTACAACGTGTTGTTTAGGAAAAACAAGATAATTTCGCACGATGCGGGATTTCCATAAAACGTGATTTTCTGAAAAATTTTGACGAAAGAAAATTCTCCTTTTGGTTCTCTTTAGATGCTACATGTTAAGACGTACACGCCACAACAATTCTTTTCGAGATACAACGTGTAGTTTTGGAGATACAAGCTAATTTTGTACTATGCGTTATTTCTTCTCGTAAAGAGTTTCCAATGCGTACGTATATGTCTTTACTCTGCAAAACTGTATTTCCTTATGAAGTGGTATTCTTACATATCCTTTCGAGAGAAAACTGTCCTGTGCCTTCTCTTTTGAGGCTACACACTTAGACATACACGCAACATGAAAGCTTTTCGACTTAAAACGTGTTGTTTAGGAAAAACAAGATATTTTCGCACGATGCGGGATTTCCTTAAAACGTGATTTTCTGAAAAATTTTGACAAAAGAAAATTCTCCTTTTGGTTCTCCTTAGATGCTACATGTTAAGACGTACACGCCACAACAATTCTTTTCGAGATACAACGTGTAGTTTTGGAGATACAAGCTAATTTTGTACTATGCGTTATTTCTTCTCGTAAAGGGTTTCCAATGCGTACGTATATGTCTTTACTCTGCAAAACTGTATTTCCTTATGAAGTGGTTTTCTTACATATCCTTTCGAGAGAAAACTGTCCTGTGCCTTCTCTTTTGAGGCTACACACTTAGAAATACACGCAACATGAAAGCTTTTCGACTTACAACGTGTTGTTTAGGAAAAACAAGATATTTTCGCACGATGCGGGATTTCCTTAAAACGTGATTTTCTGAAAAATTTTGACGAAAGAAAATTCTCCTTTTGGTTCTCTTTAGATGCTACATGTTAAGACGTACACGCCACAACAATTCTTTTCGAGATACAACGTGTAGTTTTGGAGATACAAGCTAATTTTGTACTATGCCTTATTTCTTCTCGTAAAGAGTTTCCAATGCGTACGTATGTCTTTACTCTGCAAAACTGTATTTCCTTATGAAGTGGTATTCTTACATATCCTTTCGAGAGAAAACTGTCCTGTGCCTTCTCTTTTGAGGCTACACACTTAGACATACACGCAACATGAAAGCTTTTCGACTTACAACGTGTTGTTTAGGAAAAACAAGATAATTTCGCACGATGCGGGATTTCCATAAAACGTGATTTTCTGAAAAATTTTGACGAAAGAAAATTCTCCTTTTGGTTCTCTTTAGATGCTACATGTTAAGACGTACACGCCACAACAATTCTTTTCGAGATACAACGTGTAGTTTTGGAGATACAAGCTAATTTTGTACTATGCGTTATTTCTTCTCGTAAAGAGTTTCCAATGCGTACGTATATGTCTTTACTCTGCAAAACTGTATTTCCTTATGAAGTGGTATTCTTACATATCCTTTCGAGAGAAAACTGTCCTGTGCCTTCTCTTTTGAGGCTACACACTTAGACATACACGCAACATGAAAGCTTTTCGACTTACAACGTGTTGTTTAGGAAAAACAAGATAATTTCGCACGATGCGGGATTTCCTTAAAACGTGATTTTCTGAAAAATTTTCACGAAAGAAAATTCTCCTTTTGGTTCTCTTTAGATGCTACATGTTAAGACGTACACGCCACAACAATTCTTTTCGAGATACAACGTGTAGTTTTGGAGATACAAGCTAATTTTGTACTATGCGTTATTTCTTCTCGTAAAGAGTTTCCAATGCGTACGTATATGTCTTTACTCTGCAAAACTGTATTTCCTTATGAAGTGGTATTCTTACATATCCTTTCGAGAGAAAACTGTCCTGTGCCTTCTCTTTTGAGGCTACACACTTAGACATACACGCAACATGAAAGCTTTTCGACTTACAACGTGTTGTTTAGGAAAAACAAGATATTTTCGCACGATGCGGGATTTCCTTAAAACGTGATTTTCTGAAAAATTTTGACAAAAGAAAATTCTCCTTTTGGTTCTCCTTAGATGCTACATGTTAAGACATACACGCCACAACAATTCTTTTCGAGATACAACGTGTAGTTTTGGAGATACAAGCTAATTTTGTACTATGCGTTATTTCTTCTCGTAAAGGGTTTCCAATGCGTACGTATATGTCTTTACTCTGCAAAACTGTATTTCCTTATGAAGTGGTTTTCTTACATATCCTTTCGAGAGAAAACTGTCCTGTGCCTTCTCTTTTGAGGCTACACACTTAGACATACACGCAACATGAAAGCTTTTCGACTTACAACGTGTTGTTTAGGAAAAACAAGATAATTTCGCACGATGCGGGATTTCCTTAAAACGTGATTTTCTGAAAAATTTTGACGAAAGAAAATTCTCCTTTTGGTTCTCTTTAGATGCTACATGTTAAGACGTACACGCCACAACAATTCTTTTCGAGATACAACGTGTAGTTTTGGAGATACAAGCTAATTTTGTACTATGCGTTATTTCTTCTCGTAAAGAGTTTCTAATGCGTACGTATATGTCTTTACTCTGCAAAACTGTATTTCCTTATGAAGTGGTATTCTTACATATCCTTTCGAGAGAAAACTGTCCTGTGCCTTCTCTTTTGAGGCTACACACTTAGACATACACGCAACATGAAAGCTTTTCGACTTACAACGTGTTGTTTAGGAAAAACAAGATAATTTCGCACGATGCGGGATTTCCTTAAAACGTGATTTTCTGAAAAATTTTGACGAAAGAAAATTCTCCTTTTGGTTCTCTTTAGATGCTACATGTTAAGACGTACACGCCACAACAATTCTTTTCGAGATACAACGTGTAGTTTTGGAGATACAAGCTAATTTTGTACTATGCGTTATTTCTTCTCATAAAGAGTTTCCAATGCGTACGTATATGTCTTTACTCTGCAAAACTGTATTTCCTTATGAAGTGGTATTCTTACATATCCTTTCGAGAGAAAACTGTCCTGTGCCTTCTCTTTTGAGGCTACACACTTAGACATACACGCAACATGAAAGCTTTTCGACTTACAACGTGTTGTTTAGGAAAAACAAGATAATTTCGCACGATGCGGGATTTCCTTAAAACGTGATTTTCTGAAAAATTTTGACGAAAGAAAATTCTCCTTTTGGTTCTCTTTAGATGCTACATGTTAAGACGTACACGCCACAACAATTCTTTTCGAGATACAACGTGTAGTTTTGGAGATACAAGCTAATTTTTTACTATGCGTTATTTCTTCTCGTAAAGAGTTTCCAATGCATACGTATATGTCTTTACTCTGCAAAACTGTATTTCCTTATGAAGTGGTATTCTTACATATCCTTTCGAGAGAAAACTGTCCTGTGCCTTCTCTTTTGAGGCTACACACTTAGACATACACGCAACATGAAAGCTTTTCGACTTACAACGTGTTGTTTAGGAAAAACAAGATAATTTCGCACGATGCGGGATTTCCTTAAAACGTGATTTTCTGAAAAATTTTGACGAAAGAAAATTCTCCTTTTGGTTCTCTTTAGATGCTACATGTTAAGACGTACACGCCACAACAATTCTTTTCGAGATACAACGTGTAGTTTTGGAGATACAAGCTAATTTTGTACTATGCGTTATTTCTTCTCGTAAAGAGTTTCCAATGCGTACGTATATGTCTTTACTCTGCAAAACTGTATTTCCTTATGAAGTGGTATTCTTACATATCCTTTCGAGAGAAAACTGTCCTGTGCCTTCTCTTTTGAGGCTACACACTTAGACATACACGCAACATGAAAGCTTTTCGACTTACAACGTGTTGTTTAGGAAAAACAAGATATTTTCGCACGATGCGGGATTTCCTTAAAACGTGATTTTCTGAAAAATTTTGACGAAAGAAAATTCTCCTTTTGGTTCTCCTTAGATGCTACATGTTAAGACGTACACGCCACAACAATTCTTTTCGAGATACAACGTGTAGTTTTGGAGATACAAGCTAATTTTGTACTATGCGTTATTTCTTCTCGTAAAGGGTTTCCAATGCGTAAGTATATGTCTTTACTCTGCAAAACTGTATTTCCTTATGAAGTGGTTTTCTTACATATCCTTTCGAGAGAAAACTGTCCTGTGCCTTCTCTTTTGAGGCTACACACTTAGACATACACGCAACATGAAAGCTTTTCGACTTACAACATGTTGTTTAGGAAAAACAAGATAATTTCGCACGATGCGGGATTTCCTTAAAACGTGATTTTCTGAAAAATTTTGACGAAAGAAAATTCTCCTTTTGGTTCTCTTTAGATGCTACATGTTACGACGTACACGCCACAACAATTCTTTTCAAGATACAACGTGTAGTTTTGGAGATACAAGCTAATTTTGTACTATGCGTTATTTCTTCTCGTAAAGAGTTTCCAATGCGTACGTATATGTCTTTACTCTGCAAAACTGTATTTCCTTATGAAGTGGTATTCTTACATATCCTTTCGAGAGAAAACTGTCCTGTGCCTTCTCTTTTGAGGCTACACACTTAGACATCCACGCAACATGAAAGCTTTTCGACTTACAACGTGTTGTTTAGGAAAAACAAGATAATTTCGCACGATGCGGGATTTCCTTAAAACGTGATTTTCTGAAAAATTTTGACGAAAGAAAATTCTCCTTTTGGTTCTCTTTAGATGCTACATGTTAAGACGTACACGCCACAACAATTCTTTTCGAGATACAACGTGTAGTTTTGGAGATACAAGCTAATTTTGTACTATGCGTTATTTCTTCTCGTAAAGAGTTTCCAATGCGTACGTATATGTCTTTACTCTGCAAAACTGTATTTCCTTATGAAGTGGTATTCTTACATATCCTTTCGAGAGAAAACTGTCCTGTGCCTTCTCTTTTGAGGCTACACACTTAGACATCCACGCAACATGAAAGCTTTTCGACTTACAACGTGTTGTTTAGGAAAAACAAGATAATTTCGCACGATGCGGGATTTCCTTAAAACGTGATTTTCTGAAAAATTTTGACGAAAGAAAATTCTCTTTTTGGTTCTCTTTAGATGCTACATGTTAAGACGTACACGCCACAACAATTCTTTTCGAGATACAACGTGTAGTTTTGGAGATACAAGCTAATTTTTTACTATGCGTTATTTCTTCTCGTAAAGAGTTTCCAATGCATACGTATATGTCTTTACTCTGCAAAACTGTATTTCCTTATGAAGTGGTATTCTTACATATCCTTTCGAGAGAAAACTGTCCTGTGCCTTCTCTTTTGAGGCTACACACTTAGACATACACGCAACATGAAAGCTTTTCGACTTACAACGTGTTGTTTAGGAAAAACAAGATATTTTCGCACGATGCGGGATTTCCTTAAAACGTGATTTTCTGAAAAATTTTGACGAAAGAAAATTCTCCTTTTGGTTCTCTTTAGATGCTACATGTTAAGACGTACACGCCACAACAATTCTTTTCGAGATACAACGTGTAGTTTTGGAGATACAAGCTAATTTTGTACTATGCGTTATTTCTTCTCGTAAAGAGTTTCCAATGCGTACGTATATGTCTTTACTCTGCAAAACTGTATTTCCTTATGAAGTGGTATTCTTACATATCCTTTCGAGAGAAAACTGTCCTGTGCCTTCTCTTTTGAGGCTACACACTTAGACATACACGCAACATGAAAGCTTTTCGACTTACAACGTGTTGTTTAGGAAAAACAAGATAATTTCGCACGATGCGGGATTTCCTTAAAACGTGATTTTCTGAAAAATTTTGACGAAAGAAAATTCTCCTTTTGGTTCTCTTTAGATGCTACATTTTAAGACGTACACGCCACAACAATTCTTTTCGAGATACAACGTGTAGTTTTGGAGATACAAGCTAATTTTGTACTATGCGTTATTTCTTCTCCTAAAGAGTTTCCATTGCGTACGTATGTCTTTACTCTGCAAAACTGTATTTCCTTATGAAGTGGTATTCTTACATATCCTTTCGAGAGAAAACTGTCCTGTGCCTTCTCTTTTGAGGCTACACACTTAGACATACACGCAACAAGAAAGCTTTTCGACTTACAACGTGTTGTTTAGGAAAAACAAGATAATTTCGCACGATGCGGGATTTCCATAAAACGTGATTTTCTGAAAAATTTTGACGAAAGAAAATTCTCCTTTTGGTTCTCTTTAGATGCTACATGTTAAGACGTACACGCCACAACAATTCTTTTCGAGATACAACGTGTAGTTTTGGAGATACAAGCTAATTTTGTACTATGCGTTATTTCTTCTCGTAAAGAGTTTCCAATGCGTACGTATATGTCTTTACTCTGCAAAACTGTATTTCCTTATGAAGTGGTATTCTTACATATCCTTTCGAGAGAAAACTGTCCTGTGCCTTCTCTTTTGAGGCTACACACTTAGACATACACGCAACATGAAAGCTTTTCGACTTACAACGTGTTGTTTAGGAAAAACAAGATATTTTCGCACGATGCGGGATTTCCTTAAAACGTGATTTTCTGAAAAATTTTGACGAAAGAAAATTCTCCTTTTGGTTCTCCTTAGATGCTACATGTTAAGACGTACACGCCACAACAATTCTTTTCGAGATACAACGTGTAGTTTTGGAGATACAAGCTAATTTTGTACTATGCGTTATTTCTTCTCGTAAAGGGTTTCCAATGCGTAAGTATATGTCTTTACTCTGCAAAACTGTATTTCCTTATGAAGTGGTTTTCTTACATATCCTTTCGAGAGAAAACTGTCCTGTGCCTTCTCTTTTGAGGCTACACACTTAGACATACACGCAACATGAAAGCTTTTCGACTTACAACGTGTTGTTTAGGAAAAACAAGATAATTTCGCACGATGCGGGATTTCCTTAAAACGTGATTTTCTGAAAAATTTTGACGAAAGAAAATTCTCCTTTTGGTTCTCTTTAGATGCTACATGTTACGACGTACACGCCACAACAATTCTTTTCAAGATACAACGTGTAGTTTTGGAGATACAAGCTAATTTTGTACTATGCGTTATTTCTTCTCGTAAAGAGTTTCCAATGCGTACGTATATGTCTTTACTCTGCAAAACTGTATTTCCTTATGAAGTGGTATTCTTACATATCCTTTCGAGAGAAAACTGTCCTGTGCCTTCTCTTTTGAGGCTACACACTTAGACATCCACGCAACATGAAAGCTTTTCGACTTACAACGTGTTGTTTAGGAAAAACAAGATAATTTCGCACGATGCGGGATTTCCTTAAAACGTGATTTTCTGAAAAATTTTGACGAAAGAAAATTCTCCTTTTGGTTCTCTTTAGATGCTACATGTTAAGACGTACACGCCACAACAATTCTTTTCGAGATACAACGTGTAGTTTTGGAGATACAAGCTAATTTTGTACTATGCGTTATTTCTTCTCGTAAAGAGTTTCCAATGCGTACGTATATGTCTTTACTCTGCAAAACTGTATTTCCTTATGAAGTGGTATTCTTACATATCCTTTCGAGAGAAAACTGTCCTGTGCCTTCTCTTTTGAGGCTACACACTTAGACATCCACGCAACATGAAAGCTTTTCGACTTACAACGTGTTGTTTAGGAAAAACAAGATAATTTCGCACGATGCGGGATTTCCTTAAAACGTGATTTTCTGAAAAATTTTGACGAAAGAAAATTCTCCTTTTGGTTCTCTTTAGATGCTACATGTTAAGACGTACACGCCACAACAATTCTTTTCGAGATACAACGTGTAGTTTTGGAGATACAAGCTAATTTTTTACTATGCGTTATTTCTTCTCGTAAAGAGTTTCCAATGCATATGTATATGTCTTTACTCTGCAAAACTGTATTTCCTTATGAAGTGGTATTCTTACATATCCTTTCGAGAGAAAACTGTCCTGTGCCTTCTCTTTTGAGGCTACACACTTAGACATACACGCAACATGAAAGCTTTTCGACTTACAACGTGTTGTTTAGGAAAAACAAGATATTTTCGCACGATGCGGGATTTCCTTAAAACGTGATTTTCTGAAAAATTTTGACGAAAGAAAATTCTCCTTTTGGTTCTCTTTAGATGCTACATGTTAAGACGTACACGCCACAACAATTCTTTTCGAGATACAACGTGTAGTTTTGGAGATACAAGCTAATTTTGTACTATGCGTTATTTCTTCTAGTAAAGAGTTTCCAATGCGTACGTGTATGTCTTTACTCTGCAAAACTGTATTTCCTTATGAAGTGGTATTCTTACATATCCTTTCGAGAGAAAACTGTCCTGTGCCTTCTCTTTTGAGGCTACACACTTAGACATACACGCAACATGAAAGCTTTTCGACTTACAACGTGTTGTTTAGGAAAAACAAGATAATTTCGCACGATGCGGGATTTCCTTAAAACGTGATTTTCTGAAAAATTTTGACGAAAGAAAATTCTCCTTTTGGTTCTCTTTAGATGCTACATTTTAAGACGTACACGCCACAACAATTCTTTTCGAGATACAACGTGTAGTTTTGGAGATACAAGCTAATTTTGTACTATGCGTTATTTCTTCTCCTAAAGAGTTTCCATTGCGTACGTATGTCTTTACTCTGCAAAACTGTATTTCCTTATGAAGTGGTATTCTTACATATCCTTTCGAGAGAAAACTGTCCTGTGCCTTCTCTTTTGAGGCTACACACTTAGACATACACGCAACAAGAAAGCTTTTCGACTTACAACGTGTTGTTTAGGAAAAACAAGATAATTTCGCACGATGCGGGATTTCCATAAAACGTGATTTTCTGAAAAATTTTGACGAAAGAAAATTCTCCTTTTGGTTCTCTTTAGATGCTACATGTTAAGACGTACACGCCACAACAATTCTTTTCGAGATACAACGTGTAGTTTTGGAGATACAAGCTAATTTTGTACTATGCGTTATTTCTTCTCGTAAAGAGTTTCCAATGCGTACGTATATGTCTTTACTCTGCAAAACTGTATTTCCTTATGAAGTGGTATTCTTACATATCCTTTCGAGAGAAAACTGTCCTGTGCCTTCTCTTTTGAGGCTACACACTTAGACATACACGCAACATGAAAGCTTTTCGACTTACAACGTGTTGTTTAGGAAAAACAAGATAATTTCGCACGATGCGGGATTTCCTTAAAACGTGATTTTCTGAAAAATTTTGACGAAAGAAAATTCTCCTTTTGGTTCTCTTTAGATGCTACATGTTAAGACGTACACGCCACAACAATTCTTTTCGAGATACAACGTGTAGTTTTGGAGATACAAGCTAATTTTGTACTATGCGTTATTTCTTCTCGTAAAGAGTTTCCAATGCGTACGTATGTCTTTACTCTGCAAAACTGTATTTCCTTATGAAGTGGTATTCTTACATATCCTTTCGAGAGAAAACTGTCCTGTGCCTTCTCTTTTGAGGCTACACACTTAGACATACACGCAACATGAAAGCTTTTCGACTTACAACGTGTTGTTTAGGAAAAACAAGATAATTTCGCACGATGCGGGATTTCCATAAAACGTGATTTTCTGAAAAATTTTGACGAAAGAAAATTCTCCTTTTGGTTCTCTTTAGATGCTACATGTTAAGACGTACACGCCACAACAATTCTTTTCGAGATACAACGTGTAGTTTTGGAGATACAAGCTAATTTTGTACTATGCGTTATTTCTTCTCGTAAAGAGTTTCCAATGCGTACGTATATGTCTTTACTCTGCAAAACTGTATTTCCTTATGAAGTGGTATTCTTACATATCCTTTCGAGAGAAAACTGTCCTGTGCCTTCTCTTTTGAGGCTACACACTTAGACATACACGCAACATGAAAGCTTTTCGACTTACAACGTGTTGTTTAGGAAAAACAAGATATTTTCGCACGATGCGGGATTTCCTTAAAACGTGATTTTCTGAAAAATTTTGACGAAAGAAAATTCTCCTTTTGGTTCTCCTTAGATGCTACATGTTAAGACGTACACGCCACAACAATTCTTTTCGAGATACAACGTGTAGTTTTGGAGATACAAGCTAATTTTGTACTATGCGTTATTTCTTCTCGTAAAGGGTTTCCAATGCGTAAGTATATGTCTTTACTCTGCAAAACTGTATTTCCTTATGAAGTGGTTTTCTTACATATCCTTTCGAGAGAAAACTGTCCTGTGCCTTCTCTTTTGAGGCTACACACTTAGACATACACGCAACATGAAAGCTTTTCGACTTACAACGTGTTGTTTAGGAAAAACAAGATAATTTCGCACGATGCGGGATTTCCTTAAAACGTGATTTTCTGAAAAATTTTGACGAAAGAAAATTCTCCTTTTGGTTCTCTTTAGATGCTACATGTTACGACGTACACGCCACAACAATTCTTTTCGAGATACAACGTGTAGTTTTGGAGATACAAGCTAATTTTGTACTATGCGTTATTTCTTCTCGTAAAGAGTTTCCAATGCGTACGTATATGTCTTTACTCTGCAAAACTGTATTTCCTTATGAAGTGGTATTCTTACATATCCTTTCGAGAGAAAACTGTCCTGTGCCTTCTCTTTTGAGGCTACACACTTAGACATACACGCAACATGAAAGCTTTTCGACTTACAACGTGTCGTTTAGGAAAAACAAGATAATTTCGCACGATGCGGGATTTCCTTAAAACGTGATTTTCTGAAAAATTTTGTCGAAAGAAAATTCTCCTTTTGGTTCTCTTTAGATGCTACATGTTAAGACGTACACGCCACAACAATTCTTTTCGAGATACAACGTGTAGTTTTGGAGATACAAGCTAATTTTGTACTATGCGTTATTTCTTCTCGTAAAGAGTTTCCAATGCGTACGTATATGTCTTTACTCTGCAAAACTGTATTTCCTTATGAAGTGGTATTCTTACATATCCTTTCGAGAGAAAACTGTCCTGTGCCTTCTCTTTTGAGGCTACACACTTAGACATCCACGCAACATGAAAGCTTTTCGACTTACAACGTGTTGTTTAGGAAAAACAAGATAATTTCGCACGATGCGGGATTTCCATAAAACGTGATTTTCTGAAAAATTTTGACGAAAGAAAATTCTCCTTTTGGATCTCTTTAGATGCTACATGTTAAGACGTACACGCCACAACAATTCATTTCGAGATACAACGTGTAGTTTTGGAGATACAAGCTAATTTTGTACTATGCGTTATTTCTTCTCGTAAAGAGTTTCCAATGCATACGTATGTCTTTACTCTGCAAAACTGTATTTCTTTTGAAGTGGTATTCTTACATATCCTTTCGAGAGAAAACTGTCCTGTGCCTTCTCTTTTGAGGCTACACACTTAGACATACACGCAACATGAAAGCTTTTCGACTTACAACGTGTTGTTTAGGAAAAACAAGATAATTTCGCACGATGCGGGATTTCCATAAAACGTGATTTTCTGAAAAATTTTGACGAAAGAAAATTCTCCTTTTGGTTCTCTTTAGATGCTACATGTTAAGACGTACACGCCACAACAATTCTTTTCGAGATACAACGTGTAGTTTTGGAGATACAAGCTAATTTTGTACTATGCGTTATTTCTTCTCGTAAAGAGTTTCCAATGCGTACGTATATGTCTTTACTCTGCAAAACTGTATTTCCTTATGAAGTGGTATTCTTACATATCCTTTCGAGAGAAAACTGTCCTGTGCCTTCTCTTTTGAGGCTACACACTTAGACATACACGCAACATGAAAGCTTTTCGACTTACAACGTGTTGTTTAGGAAAAACAAGATAATTTCGCACGATGCGGGATTTCCTTAAAACGTGATTTTCTGAAAAATTTTGACGAAAGAAAATTCTCCTTTTGGTTCTCTTTAGATGCTACATGTTAAGACGTACACGCCACAACAATTCTTTTCGAGATACAACGTGTAGTTTTGGAGATACAAGCTAATATTGTACTATGCGTTATTTCTTCTCGTAAAGAGTTTCCAATGCATACGTATATGTCTTTACTCTGCAAAACTGTATTTCCTTATGAAGTGGTATTCTTACATATCCTTTCGAGAGAAAACTGTCCTGTGCCTTCTCTTTTGAGGCTACACACTTAGACATCCACGCAACATGAAAGCTTTTCGACTTACAACGTGTTGTTTAGGAAAAACAAGATAATTTCGCACGATATGGGATTTCCTTAAAACGTGATTTTCTGAAAAATTTTGACGAAAGAAAATTCTCCTTTTGGTTCTCTTTAGATGCTACATGTTAAGACGTACACGCCACAACAATTCTTTTCGAGATACAACGTGTAGTTTTGGAGATACAAGCTAATTTTGTACTATGCGTTATTTCTTCTCGTAAAGAGTTTCCAATGCGTACTTATATGTCTTTACTCTGCAAAACTGTATTTCCTTATGAAGTGGTATTCTTACATATCCTTTCGAGAGAAAACTGTCCTGTGCCTTCTCTTTTGAGGCTACACACTTAGACATACACGCAACATGAAAGCTTTTCGACTTACAACGTGTTGTTTAGGAAAAACAAGATAATTTCGCACGATGCGGGATTTCCTTAAAACGTGATTTTCTGAAAAATTTTGACGAAAGAAAATTCTCCTTTTGGTTCTCTTTAGATGCTACATGTTAAGACGTACACGCCACAACAATTCTTTTCGAGATACAACGTGTAGTTTTGGAGATACAAGCTAATTTTGTACTATGCGTTATTTCTTCTCGTAAAGAGTTTCCAATGCGTACGTATATGTCTTTACTCTGCAAAACTGTATTTCCTTATGAAGTGGTATTCTTACATATCCTTTCGAGAGAAAACTGTCCTGTGCCTTCTCTTTTGAGGCTACACACTTAGACATACACGCAACATGAAAGCTTTTCGACTTACAACGTGTTGTTTAGGAAAAACAAGATAATTTCGCACGATGTGGGATTTCCTTAAAACGTGATTTTCTGAAAAATTTTGACGAAAGAAAATTCTCCTTTTGGTTCTCTTTAGATGCTACATGTTAAGACGTACACGCCACAACAATTCTTTTCGAGATACAACGTGTAGTTTTGGAGATACAAGCTAATTTTCTACTATGCGTTATTTCTTCTCGTAAAGAGTTTCCAATGCGTACGTATATGTCTTTACTCTGCAAAACTGTATTTCCTTATGAAGTGGTATTCTTACATATCCTTTCGAGAGAAAACTGTCCTGTGCCTTCTCTTTTGAGGCTACACACTTAGACATCCACGCAACATGAAAGCTTTTCGACTTACAACGTGTTGTTTAGGAAAAACAAGATAATTTCGCACGATGCGGGATTTCCTTAAAACGTGATTTTCTGAAAAATTTTGACGAAAGAAAATTCTCCTTTTGGTTCTCTTTAGATGCTACACGTTAAGACGTACACGCCACAACAATTCTTTTCGAGATACAACGTGTAGTTTTGGAGATACAAGCTAATTTTGTACTATACGTTATTTCTTCTCGTAAAGAGTTTCCAATGCGTACGTATATGTCTTTACTCTGCAAAACTGTATTTCCTTATGAAGTGGTATTCTTACATATCCTTTCGAGAGAAAACTGTCCTGTGCCTTCTCTTTTGAGGCTACACACTTAGACATACACGCAACATGAAAGCTTTTCGACTTACAACGTGTTGTTTAGGAAAAACAAGATAATTTCGCACGATGCGGGATTTCCATAAAACGTGATTTTCTGAAAAATTTTGTCGAAAGAAAATTCTCCTTTTGGTTCTCTTTAGATGCTACATGTTAAGACGTACACGCCACAACAATTCTTTTCGAGATACAACGTGTAGTTTTGGAGATACAAGCTAATTTTGTACTATGCGTTATTTCTTCTCGTAAAGAGTTTCCAATGCGTACGTATATGTCTTTACTCTGCAAAACTGTATTTCCTTATGAAGTGGTATTCTTACATATCCTTTCGAGAGAAAACTGTCCTGTGCCTTCTATTTTGAGGCTACACACTTAGACATACACGCAACATGAAAGCTTTTCGACTTACAACGTGTTGTTTAGGAAAAAAAGATATTTTCGCACGATGCGGGATTTCCTTAAAACGTGATTTTCTGAAAAATTTTGACGAAAGAAAATTCTCCTTTTGGTTCTCTTTAGATGCTACATGTTAAGACGTACACGCCACAACAATTCCTTTCGAGATACAACGTGTAGTTTTGGAGATTCAAGCTAATTTTGTACTATGCGTTATTTCTTCTCGTAAAGAGTTTCCAATGCGTACGTATATGTCTTTACTCTGCAAAACTGTATTTCCTTATGAAGTGGTATTCTTACATATCCTTTCGAGAGAAAACTGTCCTGTGCCTTCTCTTTTGAGGCTACACACTTAGACATACACGCAACATGAAAGCTTTTCGACTTACAACGTGTTGTTTAGGAAAAACAAGATAATTTCGCACGATGCGGGATTTCCTTAAAACGTGATTTTCTGAAAAATTTTGACGAAAGAAAATTCTCCTTTTGGTTCTCTTTAGATGCTACACGTTAAGACGTACACGCCACAACAATTCTTTTCGAGATACAACGTGTAGTTTTGGAGATACAAGCTAATTTTGTACTATACGTTATTTCTTCTCGTAAAGAGTTTCCAATGCGTACGTATATGTCTTTACTCTGCAAAACTGTATTTCCTTATGAAGTGGTATTCTTACATATCCTTTCGAGAGAAAACTGTCCTGTGCCTTCTCTTTTGAGGCTACACACTTAGACATACACGCAACATGAAAGCTTTTCGACTTACAACGTGTTGTTTAGGAAAAACAAGATAATTTCGCACGATGCGGGATTTCCATAAAACGTGATTTTCTGAAAAATTTTGTCGAAAGAAAATTCTCCTTTTGGTTCTCTTTAGATGCTACATGTTAAGACGTACACGCCACAACAATTCTTTTCGAGATACAACGTGTAGTTTTGGAGATACAAGCTAATTTTGTACTATGCGTTATTTCTTCTCGTAAAGAGTTTCCAATGCGTACGTATATGTCTTTACTCTGCAAAACTGTATTTCCTTATGAAGTGGTATTCTTACATATCCTTTCGAGAGAAAACTGTCCTGTGCCTTCTATTTTGTGGCTACACACTTAGACATACACGCAACATGAAAGCTTTTCGACTTACAACGTGTTGTTTAGGAAAAAAAGATATTTTCGCACGATGCGGGATTTCCTTAAAACGTGATTTTCTGAAAAATTTTGACGAAAGAAAATTCTCCTTTTGGTTCTCTTTAGATGCTACATGTTAAGACGTACACGCCACAACAATTCCTTTCGAGATACAACGTGTAGTTTTGGAGATTCAAGCTAATTTTGTACGATGCGTTATTTCTTCTCGTAAAGAGTTTCCAATGCGTACGTATATGTCTTTACTCTGCAAAACTGTATTTCCTTATGAAGTGGTATTCTTACATATCCTTTCGAGAGAAAACTGTCCTGTGCCTTCTCTTTTGAGGCTACACACTTAGACATACACGCAACATGAAAGCTTTTCGACTTACAACGTGTTTTTTAGGAAAAACAAGATAATTTCGCACGATGCGGGATTTCCTTAAAACGTGATTTTCTGAAAAATTTTGACGAAAGAAAATTCTCATTTTGGTTCTCTTTAGATGCTACATGTTAAGACGTACACGCCACAACAATTCTTTTCGAGATACAACGTGTAGTTTTGGAGATACAAGCTAATTTTGTACTATGCGTTATTTCTTCTCGTAAAGAGTTTCCAATGCGTACGTATATGTCTTTACTCTGCAAAACTGTATTTCCTTATGAAGTGGTATTCTTACATATCCTTTCGAGAGAAAACTGTCCTGTGCCTTCTCTTTTGAGGCTACACACTTAGACATACACGCAACATGAAAGCTTTTCGACTTACAACGTGTTGTTTAGGAAAAACAAGATATTTTCGCATGAAGCGGGATTTCCTTAAAACATGATTTTCTGAAAAATTTTGACGAAAGAAAATTCTCCTTTTGGTTCTCTTTAGATGCTACATGTTAAGACGTACACGCCACAACAATTCTTTTCGAGATACAACGTGTAGTTTTGGAGATACAAGCTAATTTTGTACTATGCGTTATTTCTTCTCGTAAAGAGTTTCCAATGCGTACGTATATGTCTTTACTCTGCAAAACTGTATTTCCTTATGAAGTGGTATTCTTACATATCCTTTCGAGAGAAAACTGTCCTGTGCCTTCTCTTTTGAGGCTACACACGTAGACATACACGCAACATGAAAGCTTTTCGACTTACAACGTGTTGTTTAGGAAAAACAAGATATTTTCGCACGATGCGGGATTTCCTTAAAACGTGATTTTCTGAAAAATTTTGACGAAAGAAAATTCTCCTTTTGGTACTCTTTAGATGCTACATGTTAAGACGTACACGCCACAACAATTCTTTTCGAGATACAACGTGTAGTTTTGGAGATACAAGCTAATTTTGTACTATGCGTTATTTCTTCTCGTAAAGAGTTTCCAATGCATACGTATATGTCTTTACTCTGCAAAACTGTATTTCCTTATGAAGTGGTATTCTTACATATCCTTTCGAGAGAAAACTGTCCTGTGCCTTCTCTTTTGAGGCTACACACTTAGACATCCACGCAACATGAAAGCTTTTCGACTTACAACGTGTTGTTTAGGAAAAACAAGATAATTTCGCACGATGCGGGATTTCCTTAAAACGTGATTTTCTGAAAAATTTTGACGAAAGAAAATTCTCCTTTTGGTTCTCTTTAGATGCTACATGTTAAGACGTACACGCCACAACAATTCTTTTCGAGATACAACGTGTAGTTTTGGAGATACAAGCTAATTTTGTACTATGCGTTATTTCTTCTCTTAAAGAGTTTCCAATGCGTACGTATATGTCTTTACTCTGCAAAACTGTATTTCCTTATGAAGTGGTATTCTTACATATCCTTTCGAGAGAAAACTGTCCTGTGCCTTCTCTTTTGAGGCTACACACTTAGACATACACGCAACATGAAAGCTTTTCGACTTACAACGTGTTGTTTAGGAAAAACAAGATAATTTCGCACGATGCGGGATTTCCTTAAAACGTGATTTTCTGAAAAATTTTGACGAAAGAAAATTCTCCTTTTGGTTCTCTTTAGATGCTACATGTTAAGACGTACACGCCACAACAATTCTTTTCGAGATACAACGTGTAGTTTTGGAGATACAAGCTAATTTTGTACTATGCGTTATTTCTTCTCGTAAGGAGTTTCCAATGCGTACGTATATGTCTTTACTCTGCAAAACTGTATTTCCTTATGAAGTGGTATTCTTACATATCCTTTCGAGAGAAAACTGTCCTGTGCCTTCTCTTTTGAGGCTACACACTTAGACATACACGCAACATGAAAGCTTTTCGACTTACAACGTGTTGTTTAGGAAAAACAAGATAATTTCGCACGATGCGGGATTTCCAAAAAACGTGATTTTCTGAAAAATTTTGACGAAAGAAAATTCTCCTTTTGGTTCTCTTTAGATGCTACATGTTAAGACGTACACGCCACAACAATTCTTTTCGAGATACAACGTGTAGTTTTGGAGATACAAGCTAATTTTGTACTATGCGTTATTTCTTCTCGTAAAGAGTTGCCAATGCGTACGTATATGTCTTTACTCTGCAAAACTGTATTTCCTTATGAAGTGGTATTCTTACATATCCTTTCGAGAGAAAACTGTCCTGTGCCTTCTCTTTTGAGGCTACACACTTAGACATACACGCAACATGAAAGCTTTTCGACTTACAACGTGTTGTTTTGGAAAAACAAGATATTTTCGCACGATGCGGGATTTCCTTAAAACGTGATTTTCTGAAAAATTTTGACGAAAGAAAATTCTCCTTTTGGTTCTCTTTAGATGCTACATGTTAAGACGTACACGCCACAACAATTCTTTTCGAGATACAACGTGTAGTTTTGGAGATACAAGCTAATTTTGTACTATGCGTTATTTCTTCTCGTAAAGAGTTTCCAATGCGTACGTATATGTCTTTACTCTGCAAAACTGTATTTCCTTATGAAGTGGTATTCTTACATATCCTTTCGAGAGAAAACTGTCCTGTGCCTTCTCTTTTGAGGCTACACACTTAGACATACACGCAACATGAAAGCTTTTCGACTTACAACGTGTTGTTTAGGAAAAACAAGATAATTTCGCACGATGCGGGATTTCCTTAAAACGTGATTTTCTGAAAAATTTTGACGAAAGAAAATTCTCCTTTTGGTTCTCTTTAGATGCTACACGTTAAGACGTACACGCCACAACAATTCTTTTCGAGATACAACGTGTAGTTTTGGAGATACAAGCTAATTTTGTACTATACGTTATTTCTTCTCGTAAAGAGTTTCCAATGCGTACGTATATGTCTTTACTCTGCAAAACTGTATTTCCTTATGAAGTGGTATTCTTACATATCCTTTCGAGAGAAAACTGTCCTGTGCCTTCTCTTTTGAGGCTACACACTTAGACATACACGCAACATGAAAGCTTTTCGACTTACAACGTGTTGTTTAGGAAAAACAAGATAATTTCGCACGATGCGGGATTTCCATAAAACGTGATTTTCTGAAAAATTTTGTCGAAAGAAAATTCTCCTTTTGGTTCTCTTTAGATGCTACATGTTAAGACGTACACGCCACAACAATTCTTTTCGAGATACAACGTGTAGTTTTGGAGATACAAGCTAATTTTGTACTATGCGTTATTTCTTCTCGTAAAGAGTTTCCAATGCGTACGTATATGTCTTTACTCTGCAAAACTGTATTTCCTTATGAAGTGGTATTCTTACATATCCTTTCGAGAGAAAACTGTCCTGTGCCTTCTATTTTGAGGCTACACACTTAGACATACACGCAACATGAAAGCTTTTCGACTTACAACGTGTTGTTTAGGAAAAAAAGATATTTTCGCACGATGCGGGATTTCCTTAAAACGTGATTTTCTGAAAAATTTTGACGAAAGAAAATTCTCCTTTTGGTTCTCTTTAGATGCTACATGTTAAGACGTACACGCCACAACAATTCCTTTCGAGATACAACGTGTAGTTTTGGAGATTCAAGCTAATTTTGTACTATGCGTTATTTCTTCTCGTAAAGAGTTTCCAATGCGTACGTATATGTCTTTACTCTGCAAAACTGTATTTCCTTATGAAGTGGTATTCTTACATATCCTTTCGAGAGAAAACTGTCCTGTGCCTTCTCTTTTGAGGCTACACACTTAGACATACACGCAACATGAAAGCTTTTCGACTTACAACGTGTTGTTTAGGAAAAACAAGATAATTTCGCACGATGCGGGATTTCCTTAAAACGTGATTTTCTGAAAAATTTTGACGAAAGAAAATTCTCCTTTTGGTTCTCTTTAGATGCTACACGTTAAGACGTACACGCCACAACAATTCTTTTCGAGATACAACGTGTAGTTTTGGAGATACAAGCTAATTTTGTACTATACGTTATTTCTTCTCGTAAAGAGTTTCCAATGCGTACGTATATGTCTTTACTCTGCAAAACTGTATTTCCTTATGAAGTGGTATTCTTACATATCCTTTCGAGAGAAAACTGTCCTGTGCCTTCTCTTTTGAGGCTACACACTTAGACATACACGCAACATGAAAGCTTTTCGACTTACAACGTGTTGTTTAGGAAAAACAAGATAATTTCGCACAATGCGGGATTTCCATAAAACGTGATTTTCTGAAAAATTTTGTCGAAAGAAAATTCTCCTTTTGGTTCTCTTTAGATGCTACATGTTAAGACGTACACGCCACAACAATTCTTTTCGAGATACAACGTGTAGTTTTGGAGATACAAGCTAATTTTGTACTATGCGTTATTTCTTCTCGTAAAGAGTTTCCAATGCGTACGTATATGTCTTTACTCTGCAAAACTGTATTTCCTTATGAAGTGGTATTCTTACATATCCTTTCGAGAGAAAACTGTCCTGTGCCTTCTATTTTGAGGCTACACACTTAGACATACACGCAACATGAAAGCTTTTCGACTTACAACGTGTTGTTTAGGAAAAAAAGATATTTTCGCACGATGCGGGATTTCCTTAAAACGTGATTTTCTGAAAAATTTTGACGAAAGAAAATTCTCCTTTTGGTTCTCTTTAGATGCTACATGTTAAGACGTACACGCCACAACAATTCCTTTCGAGATACAACGTGTAGTTTTGGAGATTCAAGCTAATTTTGTACGATGCGTTATTTCTTCTCGTAAAGAGTTTCCAATGCGTACGTATATGTCTTTACTCTGCAAAACTGTATTTCCTTATGAAGTGGTATTCTTACATATCCTTTCGAGAGAAAACTGTCCTGTGCCTTCTCTTTTGAGGCTACACACTTAGACATACACGCAACATGAAAGCTTTTCGACTTACAACGTGTTGTTTAGGAAAAACAAGATAATTTCGCACGATGCGGGATTTCCATAAAACGTGATTTTCTGAAAAATTTTGACGAAAGAAAATTCTCCTTTTGGTTCTCTTTAGATGCTACATGTTAAGACGTACACGCCACAACAATTCTTTTCGAGATACAACGTGTAGTTTTGGAGATACAAGCTAATTTTGTACTATGCGTTATTTCTTCTCGTAAAGAGTTTCCAATGCATACGTATGTCTTTACTCTGCAAAACTGTATTTCCTTATGAAGTGGTATTCTTACATATCCTTTCGAGAGAAAACTGTCCTGTGCCTTCTCTTTTCAGGCTACACACTTAGACATACACGCAACATGAAAGCTTTTCGACTTACAACGTGTTGTTTAGGAAAAACAAGATAATTTCGCACGATGCGGGATTTCCATAAAACGTGATTTTCTGAAAAATTTTGACGAAAGAAAATTCTCCTTTTGGTTCTCTTTAGATGCTACATGTTAAGACGTACACGCCACAACAATTCTTTTCGAGATACAACGTGTAGTTTTGGAGATACAAGCTAATTTTGTACTATGCGTTATTTCTTCTCGTAAAGAGTTTCCAATGCGTACGTATATGTCTTTACTCTGCAAAACTGTATTTCCTTATGAAGTGGTATTCTTACATATCCTTTCGAGAGAAAACTGTCCTGTGCCTTCTCTTTTGAGGCTACACACTTAGACATACACGCAACATGAAAGCTTTTCGACTTACAACGTGTTGTTTAGGAAAAACAAGATAATTTCGCACGATGCGGGATTTCCATAAAACGTGATTTTCTGAAAAATTTTGTCGAAAGAAAATTCTCCTTTTGGTTCTCTTTAGATGCTACATGTTAAGACGTACACGCCACAACAATTCTTTTCGAGATACAACGTGTAGTTTTGGAGATACAAGCTAATTTTGTACTATGCGTCATTTCTTCTCGTAAAGAGTTTCCAATGCGTACGTATATGTCTTTACTCTGCAAAACTGTATTTCCTTATGAAGTGGTATTCTTACATATCCTTTCGAGAGAAAACTGTCCTGTGCCTTCTATTTTGAGGCTACACACTTAGACATACACGCAACATGAAAGCTTTTCGACTTACAACGTGTTGTTTAGGAAAAACAAGATATTTTCGCACGATGCGGGATTTCCTTAAAACGTGATTTTCTGAAAAATTTTGACGAAAGAAAATTCTCCTTTTGGTATTCTTTAGATGCTACATGTTAAGACGTACACGCCACAACAATTCTTTTCGAGATACAACGTGTAGTTTTGGAGATACAAGCTAATTTTGTACTATGCGTTATTTCTTCTCGTAAAGAGTTTCCAATGCATACGTATATGTCTTTACTCTGCAAAACTGTATTTCCTTATGAAGTGGTATTCTTACATATCCTTTCGAGAGAAAACTGTCCTGTGCCTTCTCTTTTGAGGCTACACACTTAGACATACACGCAACATGAAAGCTTTTCGACTTACAACGTGTTGTTTAGGAAAAACAAGATAATTTCGCACGATGCGGGATTTCCATAAAACGTGATTTTCTGAAAAATTTTGACGAAAGAAAATTCTCCTTTTGGTTCTCTTTAGATGCTACATGTTAAGACGTACACGCCACAACAATTCTTTTCGAGATACAACGTGTAGTTTTGGAGATACAAGCTAATTTTGTACTATGCGTTATTTCTTCTCCTAAAGAGTTTCCAATGCGTACGTATATGTCTTTACTCTGCAAAACTGTATTTCCTTATGAAGTGGTATTCTTACATATCCTTTCGAGAGAATACTGTCCTGTGCCTTCTCTTTTGAGGCTACACACTTAGACATACACGCAACATGAAAGCTTTTCGACTTACAACGTGTTGTTTAGGAAAAACAAGATAATTTCGCACGATGCGGGATTTCCTTAAAACGTGATTTTCTGAAAAATTTTGACGAAAGAAAATTCTCATTTTGGTTCTCTTTAGATGCTACATGTTAAGACGTACACGCCACAACAATTCTTTTCGAGATACAACGTGTAGTTTTGGAGATACAAGCTAATTTTGTACTATGCGTTATTTCTTCTCGTAAAGAGTTTCCAATGCGTACGTATATGTCTTTACTCTGCAAAACTGTATTTCCTTATGAAGTGGTATTCTTACATATCCTTTCGAGAGAAAACTGTCCTGTGCCTTCTCTTTTGAGGCTACACACTTAGACATCCACGCAACATGAAAGCTTTTCGACTTACAACGTGTTGTTTAGGAAAAACAAGATAATTTCGCACGATGCGGGATTTCCTTAAAACGTGATTTTCTGAAAAATTTTGACGAAAGAAAATTCTCCTTTTGGTTCTCTTTAGATGCTACATGTTAAGACGTACACGCCACAACAATTCTTTTCGAGATACAACGTGTAGTTTTGGAGATACAAGCTAATTTTGTACTATGCGTTATTTCTTCTCGTAAAGAGTTTCCAATGCGTACGTATATGTCTTTACTCTGCAAAACTGTATTTCCTTATGAAGTGGTATTCTTACATATCCTTTCGAGAGAAAACTGTCCTGTGCCTTCTCTTTTGAGGCTACACACTTAGACATCCACGCAACATGAAAACTTTTCGACTTACAACGTGTTGTTTAGGAAAAACAAGATAATTTCGCACGATGCGGGATTTCCTTAAAACGTGATTTTCTGAAAAATTTTGACGAAAGAAAATTCTCCTTTTGGTTCTCTTTAGATGCTACATGTTAAGACGTACACGCCACAACAATTCTTTTCGAGATACAACGTGTAGTTTTGGAGATACAAGCTAATTTTTTACTATGCGTTATTTCTTCTCGTAAAGAGTTTCCAATGCATACTTATGTCTTTACTCTGCAAAACTGTATTTCCTTATGAAGTGGTATTCTTACATATCCTTTCGAGAGAAAACTGTCCTGTGCCTTCTCTTTTGAGGCTACACACTTAGACATACACGCAACATGAAAGCTTTTCGACTTACAACGTGTTGTTTAGGAAAAACAAGATAATTTCGCACGATGCGGGATTTCCATAAAACGTGATTTTCTGAAAAATTTTGACGAAAGAAAATTCTCCTTTTGGTTCTCTTTAGATGCTACATGTTAAGACGTACACGCCACAACAATTCTTTTCGAGATACAACGTGTAGTTTTGGAGATACAAGCTAATTTTGTACTATGCGTTATTTCTTCTCGTAAAGAGTATCCAATGCGTACGTATATGTCTTTACTCTGCAAAACTGTATTTCCTTATGAAGTGGTATTCTTACATATCCTTTCGAGAGAAAACTGTCCTGTGCCTTCTCTTTTGAGGCTACACACTTAGACATACACGCAACATGAGAGCTTTTCGACTTACAACGTGTTGTTTAGGAAAAACAAGATATTTTCGCATGATGCGGGATTTCCTTAAAACGTGATTTTCTGAAAAATTTTGACGAAAGAAAATTCTCCTTTTGGTTCTCTTTAGATGCTACATGTTAAGACGTACACGCCACAACAATTCTTTTCGAGATACAACGTGTAGTTTTGGAGATACAAGCTAATTTTGTACTATGCGTTATTTCTTCTCGTAAAGAGTTTCCAATGCGTACGTATATGTCTTTACTCTGCAAAACTGTATTTCCTTATGAAGTGGTATTCTTACATATCCTTTCGAGAGAAAACTGTCCTGTGCCTTCTCTTTTGAGGCTACACACGTAGACATACACGCAACATGAAAGCTTTTCGACTTACAACGTGTTGTTTAGGAAAAACAAGATATTTTCGCACGATGCGGGATTTCCTTAAAACGTGATTTTCTGAAAAATTTTGACGAAAGAAAATTCTCCTTTTGGTTCTCTTTAGATGCTACATGTTAAGACGTACACGCCACAACAATTCTTTTCGAGATACAACGTGTAGTTTTGGAGATACAAGCTAATTTTGTACTATGCGTTATTTCTTCTCGTAAAGAGTTTCCAATGCATACGTATATGTCTTTACTCTGCAAAACTGTATTTCCTTATGAAGTGGTATTCTTACATATCCTTTCGAGAGAAAACTGTCCTGTGCCTTCTCTTTTGAGGCTACACACTTAGACATACACGCAACATGAAAGCTTTTCGACTTACAACGTGTTGTTTAGGAAAAACAAGATAATTTCGCACGATGCGGGATTTCCTTAAAACGTGATTTTCTGAAAAATTTTGACGAAAGAAAATTCTCCTTTTGGTTCTCTTTAGATGCTACATGTTAAGACGTACACGCCACAACAATTCTTTTCGAGATACAACGTGTAGTTTTGGAGATACAAGCTAATTTTGTACTATGCGTTATTTCTTCTCGTAAAGAGTTGCCAATGCGTACGTATATGTCTTTACTCTGCAAAACTGTATTTCCTTATGAAGTGGTATTCTTACATATCCTTTCGAGAGAAAACTGTCCTGTGCCTTCTCTTTTGAGGCTACACACTTAGACATCCACGCAACATGAAAGCTTTTCGACTTACAACGTGTTGTTTAGGAAAAACAAGATAATTTCGCACGATGCGGGATTTCCTTAAAACGTGATTTTCTGAAAAATTTTGACGAAAGAAAATTCTCCTTTTGGTTCTCTTTAGATGCTACATGTTAAGACGTACACGCCACAACAATTCTTTTCGAGATACAACGTGTAGTTTTGGAGATATAAGCTAATTTTGTACTATGCGTTATTTCTTCTCGTAAAGAGTTTCCAATGCGTACGTATATGTCTTTACTCTGCAAAACTGTATTTCCTTATGAAGTGGTATTCTTACATATCCTTTCGAGAGAAAACTGTCCTGTGCCTTCTCTTTTGAGGCTACACACTTAGACATACACGCAACATGAAAGCTTTTCGACTTACAACGTGTTGTTTAGGAAAAACAAGATAATTTCGCACGATGCGGGATTTCCTTAAAACGTGATTTTCTGAAAAATTTTGACGAAAGAAAATTCTCCTTTTGGTTCTCTTTAGATGCTACATGTTAAGACGTACACGCCACAACAATTCTTTTCGAGATACAACGTGTAGTTTTGGAGATACAAGCTAATTTTGTACTATGCGTTATTTCTTCTCGTAAGGAGTTTCCAATGCGTACGTATATGTCTTTACTCTGCAAAACTGTATTTCCTTATGAAGTGGTATTCTTACATATCCTTTCGAGAGAAAACTGTCCTGTGCCTTCTCTTTTGAGGCTACACACTTAGACATACACGCAACATGAAAGCTTTTCGACTTACAACGTGTTGTTTAGGAAAAACAAGATAATTTCGCACGATGCGGGATTTCCATAAAACGTGATTTTCTGAAAAATTTTGACGAAAGAAAATTCTCCTTTTGGTTCTCTTTAGATGCTACATGTTAAGACGTACACGCCACAACAATTCTTTTCGAGATACAACGTGTAGTTTTGGAGATATAAGCTAATTTTGTACTATGCGTTATTTCTTCTCGTAAAGAGTTTCCAATGCGTACGTATATGTCTTTACTCTGCAAAACTGTATTTCCTTATGAAGTGGTATTCTTACATATCCTTTCGAGAGAAAACTGTCCTGTGCCTTCTCTTTTGAGGCTACACACTTAGACATACACGCAACATGAAAGCTTTTCGACTTACAACGTGTTGTTTAGGAAAAACAAGATAATTTCGCACGATGCGGGATTTCCTTAAAACGTGATTTTCTGAAAAATTTTGACGAAAGAAAATTCTCCTTTTGGTTCTCTTTAGATGCTACATGTTAAGACGTACACGCCACAACAATTCTTTTCGAGATACAACGTGTAGTTTTGGAGATACAAGCTAATTTTGTACTATGCGTTATTTCTTCTCGTAAAAAGTTTCCAATGCGTACGTATATGTCTTTACTCTGCAAAACTGTATTTCCTTATGAACTGGTATTCTTACATATCCTTTCGAGAGAAAACTGTCCTGTGCCTTCTCTTTTGAGGCTACACACGTAGACATACACGCAACATGAAAGCTTTTCGACTTACAACGTGTTGTTTAGGAAAAACAAGATATTTTCGCACGATGCGGGATTTCCTTAAAACGTGATTTTCTGAAAAATTTTGACGAAAGAAAATTCTCCTTTTGGTTCTCTTTAGATGCTACATGTTAAGACGTACACGCCACAACAATTCTTTTCGAGATACAACGTGTAGTTTTGGAGATACAAGCTAATTTTGTACTATGCGTTATTTCTTCTCGTAAAGAGTTTCCAATGCATACGTATATGTCTTTACTCTGCAAAACTGTATTTCCTTATGAAGTGGTATTCTTACATATCCTTTCGAGAGAAAACTGTCCTGTGCCTTCTCTTTTGAGGCTACACACTTAGACATACACGCAACATGAAAGCTTTTCGACTTACAACGTGTTGTTTAGGAAAAACAAGATAATTTCGCACGATGCGGGATTTCCTTAAAACGTGATTTTCTGAAAAATTTTGACGAAAGAAAATTCTCCTTTTGGTTCTCTTTAGATGCTACATGTTAAGACGTACACGCCACAACAATTCTTTTCGAGATACAACGTGTAGTTTTGGAGATACAAGCTAATTTTGTACTATGCGTTATTTCTTCTCGTAAAGAGTTGCCAATGCGTACGTATATGTCTTTACTCTGCAAAACTGTATTTCCTTATGAAGTGGTATTCTTACATATCCTTTCGAGAGAAAACTGTCCTGTGCCTTCTCTTTTGAGGCTACACACTTAGACATCCACGCAACATGAAAGCTTTTCGACTTACAACGTGTTGTTTAGGAAAAACAAGATAATTTCGCACGATGCGGGATTTCCTTAAAACGTGATTTTCTGAAAAATTTTGACGAAAGAAAATTCTCCTTTTGGTTCTCTTTAGATGCTACATGTTAAGACGTACACGCCACAACAATTCTTTTCGAGATACAACGTGTAGTTTTGGAGATATAAGCTAATTTTGTACTATGCGTTATTTCTTCTCGTAAAGAGTTTCCAATGCGTACTTATATGTCTTTACTCTGCAAAACTGTATTTCCTTATGAAGTGGTATTCTTACATATCCTTTCGAGAGAAAACTGTCCTGTGCCTTCTCTTTTGAGGCTACACACTTAGACATACACGCAACATGAAAGCTTTTCGACTTACAACGTGTTGTTTAGGAAAAACAAGATAATTTCGCACGATGCGGGATTTCCTTAAAACGTGATTTTCTGAAAAATTTTGACGAAAGAAAATTCTCCTTTTGGTTCTCTTTAGATGCTACATGTTAAGACGTACACGCCACAACAATTCTTTTCGAGATACAACGTGTAGTTTTGGAGATACAAGCTAATTTTGTACTATGCGTTATTTCTTCTCGTAAGGAGTTTCCAATGCGTACGTATATGTCTTTACTCTGCAAAACTGTATTTCCTTATGAAGTGGTATTCTTACATATCCTTTCGAGAGAAAACTGTCCTGTGCCTTCTCTTTTGAGGCTACACACTTAGACATCCACGCAACATGAAAGCTTTTCGACTTACAACGTGTTGTTTAGGAAAAACAAGATAATTTCGCACGATGCGGGATTTCCTTAAAACGTGATTTTCTGAAAAATTTTGACGAAAGAAAATTCTCCTTTTGGTTCTCTTTAGATGCTACATGTTAAGACGTACACGCCACAACAATTCTTTTCGAGATACAACGTGTAGTTTTGGAGATACAAGCTAATTTTGTACTATGCGTTATTTCTTCTCCTAAAGAGTTTCCAATGCATACTTATGTCTTTACTCTGCAAAACTGTATTTCCTTATGAAGTGGTATTCTTACATATCCTTTCGAGAGAAAACTGTCCTGTGCCTTCTCTTTTGAGGCTACACACTTAGACATACACGCAACATGAAAGCTTTTCGACTTACAACGTGTTGTTTAGGAAAAACAAGATAATTTCGCACGATGCGGGATTTCCATAAAACGTGATTTTCTGAAAAATTTTGACGAAAGAAAATTCTCCTTTTGGTTCTCTTTAGATGCTACATGTTAAGACGTACACGCCACAACAATTCTTTTCGAGATACAACGTGTAGTTTTGGAGATACAAGCTAATTTTGTACTATGCGTTATTTCTTCTCGTAAAGAGTTGCCAATGCGTACGTATATGTCTTTACTCTGCAAAACTGTATTTCCTTATGAAGTGGTATTCTTACATATCCTTTCGAGAGAAAACTGTCCTGTGCCTTCTCTTTTGAGGCTACACACTTAGACATCCACGCAACATGAAAGCTTTTCGACTTACAACGTGTTGTTTAGGAAAAACAAGTTAATTTCGCACGATGCGGGATTTCCTTAAAACGTGATTTTCTGAAAAATTTTGACGAAAGAAAATTCTCCTTTTGGTTCTCTTTAGATGCTACATGTTAAGACGTACACGCCACAACAATTCTTTTCGAGATACAACGTGTAGTTTTGGAGATATAAGCTAATTTTGTACTATGCGTTATTTCTTCTCGTAAAGAGTTTCCAATGCGTACGTATATGTCTTTACTCTGCAAAACTGTATTTCCTTATGAAGTGGTATTCTTACATATCCTTTCGAGAGAAAACTGTCCTGTGCCTTCTCTTTTGAGGCTACACACTTAGAGATCCACGCAACATGAAAGCTTTTCGACTTACAACGTGTTGTTTAGGAAAAACAAGATAATTTCGCACGATGCGGGATTTCCTTAAAACGTGATTTTCTGAAAAATTTTGACGAAAGAAAATTCTCCTTTTGGTTCTCTTTAGATGCTACATGTTAAGACGTACACGCCACAACAATTCTTTTCGAGATACAACGTGTAGTTTTGGAGATACAAGCTAATTTTGTACTATGCGTTATTTCTTCTCGTAAAGAGTTTCCAATGCATACTTATGTCTTTACTCTGCAAAACTGTATTTCCTTATGAAGTGGTATTCTTACATATCCTTTCGAGAGAAAACTGTCCTGTGCCTTCTCTTTTGAGGCTACACACTTAGACATACACGCAACATGAAAGCTTTTCGACTTACAACGTGTTGTTTAGGAAAAACAAGATAATTTCGCACGATGCGGGATTTCCATAAAACGTGATTTTCTGAAAAATTTTGACGAAAGAAAATTCTCCTTTTGGTTCTCTTTAGATGCTACATGTTAAGACGTACACGCCACAACAATTCTTTTCGAGATACAACGTGTAGTTTTGGAGATACAAGCTAATTTTGTACTATGCGTTATTTCTTCTCGTAAAGAGTTTCCAATGCGTACGTATATGTCTTTACTCTGCAAAACTGTATTTCCTTATGAAGTGGTATTCTTACATATCCTTTCGAGAGAAAACTGTCCTGTGCCTTCTCTTTTGAGGCTACACACTTAGACATACACGCAACATGAAAGCTTTTCGACTTACAACGTGTTGTTTAGGAAAAACAAGATATTTTCGCATGATGCGGGATTTCCTTAAAACGTGATTTTCTGAAAAATTTTGACGAAAGAAAATTCTCCTTTTGGTTCTCTTTAGATGCTACATGTTAAGACGTACACGCCACAACAATTCTTTTCGAGATACAACGTGTAGTTTTGGAGATACAAGCTAATTTTGTACTATGCGTTATTTCTTCTCGTAAAGAGTTTCCAATGCGTACGTATATGTCTTTACTCTGCAAAACTGTATTTCCTTATGAAGTGGTATTCTTACATATCCTTTCGAGAGAAAACTGTCCTGTGCCTTCTCTTTTGAGGCTACACACGTAGACATACACGCAACATGAAAGCTTTTCGACTTACAACGTGTTGTTTAGGAAAAACAAGATATTTTCGCACGATGCGGGATTTCCTTAAAACGTGATTTTCTGAAAAATTTTGACGAAAGAAAATTCTCCTTTTGGTTCTCTTTAGATGCTACATGTTAAGACGTACACGCCACAACAATTCTTTTCGAGATACAACGTGTAGTTTTGGAGATACAAGCTAATTTTGTACTATGCGTTATTTCTTCTCCTAAAGAGTTTCCAATGCATACGTATATGTCTTTACTCTGCAAAACTGTATTTCCTTATGAAGTGGTATTCTTACATATCCTTTCGAGAGAAAACTGTCCTGTGCCTTCTCTTTTGAGGCTACACACTTAGACATACACGCAACATGAAAGCTTTTCGACTTACAACGTGTTGTTTAGGAAAAACAAGATAATTTCGCACGATGCGGGATTTCCTTAAAACGTGATTTTCTGAAAAATTTTGACGAAAGAAAATTCTCCTTTTGGTTCTCTTTAGATGCTACATGTTAAGACGTACACGCCACAACAATTCTTTTCGAGATACAACGTGTAGTTTTGGAGATACAAGATAATTTTGTACTATGCGTTATTTCTTCTCGTAAAGAGTTGCCAATGCGTACGTATATGTCTTTACTCTGCAAAACTGTATTTCCTTATGAAGTGGTATTCTTACATATCCTTTCGAGAGAAAACTGTCCTGTGCCTTCTCTTTTGAGGCTACACACTTAGACATCCACGCAACATGAAAGCTTTTCGACTTACAACGTGTTGTTTAGGAAAAACAAGATAATTTCGCACGATGCGGGATTTCCTTAAAACGTGATTTTCTGAAAAATTTTGACGAAAGAAAATTCTCCTTTTGGTTCTCTTTAGATGCTACATGTTAAGACGTAAACGCCACAACAATTCTTTTCGAGATACAACGTGTAGTTTTGGAGATATAAGCTAATTTTGTACTATGCGTTATTTCTTCTCGTAAAGAGTTTCCAATGCGTACGTATATGTCTTTACTCTGCAAAACTGTATTTCCTTATGAAGTGGTATTCTTACATATCCTTTCGAGAGAAAACTGTCCTGTGCCTTCTCTTTTGAGGCTACACACTTAGACATACACGCAACATGAAAGCTTTTCGACTTACAACGTGTTGTTTAGGAAAAACAAGATAATTTCGCACGATGCGGGATTTCCTTAAAACGTGATTTTCTGAAAAATTTTGACGAAAGAAAATTCTCCTTTTGGTTCTCTTTAGATGCTACATGTTAAGACGTACACGCCACAACAATTCTTTTCGAGATACAACGTGTAGTTTTGGAGATACAAGCTAATTTTGTACTATGCGTTATTTCTTCTCGTAAGGAGTTTCCAATGCGTACGTATATGTCTTTACTCTGCAAAACTGTATTTCCTTATGAAGTGGTATTCTTACATATCCTTTCGAGAGAAAACTGTCCTGTGCCTTCTCTTTTGAGGCTACACACTTAGACATACACGCAACATGAAAGCTTTTCGACTTACAACGTGTTGTTTAGGAAAAACAAGATAATTTCGCACGATGCGGGATTTCCATAAAACGTGATTTTCTGAAAAATTTTGACGAAAGAAAATTCTCCTTTTGGTTCTCTTTAGATGCTACATGTTAAGACGTACACGCCACAACAATTCTTTTCGAGATACAACGTGTAGTTTTGGAGATACAAGCTAATTTTGTACTATGCGTTATTTCTTCTCGTAAAGAGTTTCCAATGCGTACGTATATGTCTTTACTCTGCAAAACTGTATTTCCTTATGAAGTGGTATTCTTACATATCCTTTCGAGAGAAAACTGTCCTGTGCCTTCTCTTTTGAGGCTACACACTTAGACATACACGCAACATGAAAGCTTTTCGACTTACAACGTGTTGTTTAGGAAAAACAAGATATTTTCGCACGATGCGGGATTTCCTTAAAACGTGATTTTCTGAAAAATTTTGAGGAAAGAAAATTCTCCTTTTGGTTCTCTTTAGATGCTACATGTTAAGACGTACACGCCACAACAATTCTTTTCGAGATACAACGTGTAGTTTTGGAGATACAAGCTAATTTTGTACTATGCGTTATTTCTTCTCGTAAAGAGTTTCCAATGCGTACGTATATGTCTTTACTCTGCAAAACTGTATTTCCTTATGAAGTGGTATTCTTACATATCCTTTCGAGAGAAAACTGTCCTGTGCCTTCTCTTTTGAGGCTACACACTTAGACATACACGCAACATGAAAGCTTTTCGACTTACAACGTGTTTTTTAGGAAAAACAAGATAATTTCGCACGATGCGGGATTTCCTTAAAACGTGATTTTCTGAAAAATTTTGACGAAAGAAAATTCTCCTTTTGGTTCTCTTTAGATGCTACATGTTAAGACGTACACGCCACAACAATTCCTTTCGAGATGCAACGTGTAGTTTTGGAGATACAAGCTAATTTTGTACTATGCGTTATTTCTTCTCGTAAGGAGTTTCCAATGCGTACGTATATGTCTTTACTCTGCAAAACTGTATTTCCTTATGAAGTGGTATTCTTACATATCCTTTCGAGAGAAAACTGTCCTGTGCCTTCTCTTTTGAGGCTACACACTTAGACATACACGCAACATGAAAGCTTTTCGACTTACAACGTGTTGTTTAGGAAAAACAAGATAATTTCGCACGATGCGGGATTTCCATAAAACGTGATTTTCTGAAAAATTTTGTCGAAAGAAAATTCTCCTTTTGGTTCTCTTTAGATGCTACATGTTAAGACGTACACGCCACAACAATTCTTTTTGAGATACAACGTGTAGTTTTGGAGATACAAGCTAATTTTGTACTATGCGTTATTACTTCTCGTAAAGAGTTTCCAATGCGTACGTATATGTCTTTACTCTGCAAAACTGTATTTCCTTATGAAGTGGTATTCTTACATATCCTTTCGAGAGAAAACTGTCCTGTGCCTTCTCTTTTGAGGCTACACACTTAGACATACACGCAACATGAAAGCTTTTCGACTTACAACGTGTTGTTTAGGAAAAACAAGATATTTTCGCATGATGCGGGATTTCCTTAAAACGTGATTTTCTGAAAAATTTTGACGAAAGAAAATTCTCCTTTTGGTTCTCTTTAGATGCTACATGTTAAGACGTACACGCCACAACAATTCTTTTCGAGATACAACGTGTAGTTTTGGAGATACAAGCTAATTTTGTACTATGCGTTATTTCTTCTCGTAAAGAGTTTCCAATGCGTACGTATATGTCTTTACTCTGCAAAACTGTATTTCCTTATGAACTGGTATTCTTACATATCCTTTCGAGAGAAAACTGTCCTGTGCCTTCTCTTTTGAGGCTACACACGTAGACATACACGCAACATGAAAGCTTTTCGACTTACAACGTGTTGTTTAGGAAAAACAAGATATTTTCGCACGATGCGGGATTTCCTTAAAACGTGATTTTCTGAAAAATTTTGACGAAAGAAAATTCTCCTTTTGGTTCTCTTTAGATGCTACATGTTAAGACGTACACGCCACAACAATTCTTTTCGAGATACAACGTGTAGTTTTGGAGATACAAGCTAATTTTGTACTATGCTTTATTTCTTCTCGTAAAGAGTTTCCAATGCATACGTATATGTCTTTACTCCGCAAAACTGTATTTCCTTATGAAGTGGTATTCTTACATATCCTTTCGAGAGAAAACTGTCCTGTGCCTTCTCTTTTGAGGCTACACACTTAGACATACACGCAACATGAAAGCTTTTCGACTTACAACGTGTTGTTTAGGAAAAACAAGATAATTTCGCACGATGCGGGATTTCCTTAAAACGTGATTTTCTGAAAAATTTTGACGAAAGAAAATTCTCCTTTTGGTTCTCTTTAGATGCTACATGTTAAGACGTACACGCCACAACAATTCTTTTCGAGATACAACGTGTAGTTTTGGAGATACAAGCTAATTTTGTACTATGCGTTATTTCTTCTCGTAAAGAGTTGCCAATGCGTACGTATATGTCTTTACTCTGCAAAACTGTATTTCCTTATGAAGTGGTATTCTTACATATCCTTTCGAGAGAAAACTGTCCTGTGCCTTCTCTTTTGAGGCTACACACTTAGACATCCACGCAACATGAAAGCTTTTCGACTTACAACGTGTTGTTTAGGAAAAACAAGATAATTTCGCACGATGCGGGATTTCCTTAAAACGTGATTTTCTGAAAAATTTTGACGAAAGAAAATTCTCCTTTTGGTTTTCTTTAGATGCTACATGTTAAGACGTACACGCCACAACAATTCTTTTCGAGATACAACGTGTAGTTTTGGAGATATAAGCTAATTTTGTACTATGCGTTATTTCTTCTCGTAAAGAGTTTCCAATGCGTACGTATATGTCTTTACTCTGCAAAACTGTATTTCCTTATGAAGTGGTATTCTTACATATCCTTTCGAGAGAAAACTGTCCTGTGCCTTCTCTTTTGAGGCTACACACTTAGACATACACGCAACATGAAAGCTTTTCGACTTACAACGTGTTGTTTAGGAAAAACAAGATAATTTCGCACGATGCGGGATTTCCTTAAAACGTGATTTTCTGAAAAATTTTGACGAAAGAAAATTCTCCTTTTGGTTCTCTTTAGATGCTACATGTTAAGACGTACACGCCACAACAATTCTTTTCGAGATACAACGTGTAGTTTTGGAGATACAAGCTAATTTTGTACTATGCGTTATTTCTTCTCGTAAGGAGTTTCCAATGCGTACGTATATGTCTTTACTCTGCAAAACTGTATTTCCTTATGAAGTGGTATTCTTACATATCCTTTCGAGAGAAAACTGTCCTGTGCCTTCTCTTTTGAGGCTACACACTTAGACATACACGCAACATGAAAGCTTTTCGACTTACAACGTGTTGTTTAGGAAAAACAAGATAATTTCGCACGATGCGGGATTTCCATAAAACGTGATTTTCTGAAAAATTTTGACGAAAGAAAATTCTCCTTTTGGTTCTCTTTAGATGCTACATGTTAAGACGTACACGCCACAACAATTCTTTTCGAGATACAACGTGTAGTTTTGGAGATACAAGCTAATTTTGTACTATGCGTTATTTCTTCTCGTAAAGAGTTTCCAATGCGTACGTATATGTCTTTACTCTGCAAAACTGTATTTCCTTATGAAGTGGTATTCTTACATATCCTTTCGAGAGAAAACTGTCCTGTGCCTTCTCTTTTGAGGCTACACACTTAGACATACACGCAACATGAAAGCTTTTCGACTTACAACGTGTTGTTTAGGAAAAACAAGATATTTTCGCACGATGCGGGATTTCCTTAAAACGTGATTTTCTGAAAAATTTTGACGAAAGAAAATTCTCCTTTTGGTTCTCTTTAGATGCTACATGTTAAGACGTACACGCCACAACAATTCTTTTCGAGATACAACGTGTAGTTTTGGAGATACAAGCTAATTTTGTACTATGCGTTATTTCTTCTCGTAAAGAGTTTCCAATGCGTACGTATATGTCTTTACTCTGCAAAACTGTATTTCCTTATGAAGTGGTATTCTTACATATCCTTTCGAGAGAAAACTGTCCTGTGCCTTCTCTTTTGAGGCTACACACGTAGACATACACGCAACATGAAAGCTTTTCGACTTACAACGTGTTGTTTAGGAAAAACAAGATAATTTCGCACGATGCGGGATTTCCTTAAAACGTGATTTTCTGAAAAATTTTGACGAAAGAAAATTCTCCTTTTGGTTCTCTTTAGATGCTACACGTTAAGACGTACACGCCACAACAATTCTTTTCGAGATACAACGTGTAGTTTTGGAGATACAAGCTAATTTTGTACTATGCGTTATTTCTTCTCGTAAAGAGTTTCCAATGCCTACGTATATGTCTTTACTCTGCAAAACTGTATTTCCTTATGAAGTGGTATTCTTACATATCCTTTCGAGAGAAAACTGTCCTGTGCCTTCTCTTTTGAGGCTACACACTTAGACATGCACGCAACATGAAAGCTTTTCGACTTACAACGTGTTGTTTAGGAAAAACAAGATAATTTCGCACGATGCGGGATTTCCTTAAAACGTGATTTTCTGAAAAATTTTGACGAAAGAAAATTCTCCTTTTGGTTCTCTTTAGATGCTACATGTTAAGACGTACACGCCACAACAATTCCTTTCGAGATACAACGTGTAGTTTTGGAGATACAAGCTAATTTTGTACTATGCGTTATTTCTTCTCGTAAGGAGTTTCCAATGCGTACGTATATGTCTTTACTCTGCAAAACTGTATTTCCTTATGAAGTGGTATTCTTACATATCCTTTCGAGAGAAAACTGTCCTGTGCCTTCTCTTTTGAGGCTACACACTTAGACATACACGCAACATGAAAGCTTTTCGACTTACAACGTGTTGTTGAGGAAAAACAAGATAATTTCGCACGATGCGGGATTTCCTTAAAACGTGATTTTCTGAAAAATTTTGACGAAAGAAAATTCTCCTTTTGGTTCTCTTTAGATGCTACATGTTAAGACGTACACGCCACAACAATTCTTTTCGAGATACAACGTGTAGTTTTGGAGATACAAGCTAATTTTGTACTATGCGTTATTACTTCTCGTAAAGAGTTTCCAATGCCTACGTATATGTCTTTACTCTGCAAAACTGTATTTCCTTATGAAGTGGTATTCTTACATATCCTTTCGAGAGAAAACTGTCCTGTGCCTTCTATTTTGAGGCTACACACTTAGACATACACGCAACATGAAAGCTTTTCGACTTACAACGTGTTGTTTAGGAAAAACAAGATATTTTCGCACGATGCGGGATTTCCTTAAAACGTGATTTTCTGAAAAATTTTGACGAAAGATAATTCTCCTTTTGGTTCTCTTTAGATGCTACATGTTAAGACGTACACGCCACAACAATTCTTTTCGAGATACAACGTGTAGTTTTGGAGATACTAGCTAATTTTGTACTATGCGTTATTTCTTCTCGTAAAGAGTTTCCAATGCGTACGTATATGTCTTTACTCTGCAAAACTGTATTTCCTTATGAAGTGGTATTCTTACATATCCTTTCGAGAGAAAACTGTCCTGTGCCTTCTCTTTTGAGGCTACACACTTAGACATACACGCAACATGAAAGCTTTTCGACTTACAACGTGTTGTTTAGGAAAAACAAGATAATTTCGCACGATGCGGGATTTCCATAAAACGTGATTTTCTGAAAAATTTTGACGAAAGAAAATTCTCCTTTTGGTTCTCTTTAGATGCTACATGTTAAGACGTACACGCCACAACAATTCTTTTCGAGATACAACGTGTAGTTTTGGAGATACAAGCTAATTTTGTACTATGCGTTATTTCTTCTCGTAAAGAGTTTCCAATGCGTACGTATATGTCTTTACTCTGCAAAACTGTATTTCCTTATGAAGTGGTATTCTTACATATCCTTTCGAGAGAAAACTGTCCTGTGCCTTCTCTTTTGAGGCTACACACTTAGACATACACGCAACATGAAAGCTTTTCGACTTACAACGTGTTGTTTAGGAAAAACAAGATATTTTCGCATGATGCGGGATTTCCTTAAAACGTGATTTTCTGAAAAATTTTGACGAAAGAAAATTCTCCTTTTGGTTCTCTTTAGATGCTACATGTTAAGACGTACACGCCACAACAATTCTTTTCGAGATACAACGTGTAGTTTTGGAGATACAAGCTAATTTTGTACTATGCGTTATTTCTTCTCGTAAAGAGTTTCCAATGCGTACGTATATGTCTTTACTCTGCAAAACTGTATTTCCTTATGAAGTGGTATTCTTACATATCCTTTCGAGAGAAAACTGTCCTGTGCCTTCTCTTTTGAGGCTACACACGTAGACATACACGCAACATGAAAGCTTTTCGACTTACAACGTGTTGTTTAGGAAAAACAAGATATTTTCGCACGATGCGGGATTTCCTTAAAACGTGATTTTCTGAAAAATTTTGACGAAAGAAAATTCTCCTTTTGGTTCTCTTTAGATGCTACATGTTAAGACGTACACGCCACAACAATTCTTTTCGAGATACAACGTGTAGTTTTGGAGATACAAGCTAATTTTGTACTATGCGTTATTTCTTCTCGTAAAGAGTTTCCAATGCATACGTATATGTCTTTACTCTGCAAAACTGTATTTCCTTATGAAGTGGTATTCTTACATATCCTTTCGAGAGAAAACTGTCCTGTGCCTTCTCTTTTGAGGCTACAAACTTAGACATACACGCAACATGAAAGCTTTTCGACTTACAACGTGTTGTTTAGGAAAAACAAGATAATTTCGCACGATGCGGGATTTCCTTAAAATGTGATTTTCTGAAAAATTTTGACGAAAGAAAATTCTCCTTTTGGTTCTCTTTAGATGCTACATGTTAAGACGTACACGCCACAACAATTCTTTTCGAGATACAACGTGTAGTTTTGGAGATACAAGCTAATTTTGTACTATGCGTTATTTCTTCTCGTAAGGAGTTTCCAATGCGTACGTATATGTCTTTACTCTGCAAAACTGTATTTCCTTATGAAGTGGTATTCTTACATATCCTTTCGAGAGAAAACTGTCCTGTGCCTTCTCTTTTGAGGCTACACACTTAGACATACACGCAACATGAAAGCTTTTCGACTTACAACGTGTTGTTTAGGAAAAACAAGATAATTTCGCACGATGCGGGATTTCCATAAAACGTGATTTTCTGAAAAATTTTGACGAAAGAAAATTCTCCTTTTGGTTCTCTTTAGATGCTACATGTTAAGACGTACACGCCACAACAATTCTTTTCGAGATACAACGTGTAGTTTTGGAGATACAAGCTAATTTTGTACTATGCGTTATTTCTTCTCGTAAAGAGTTTCCAATGCGTACGTATATGTCTTTACTCTGCAAAACTGTATTTCCTTATGAAGTGGTATTCTTACATATCCTTTCGAGAGAAAACTGTCCTGTGCCTTCTCTTTTGAGGCTACACACTTAGACATACACGCAACATGAAAGCTTTTCGACTTACAACGTGTTGTTTATGAAAAACAAGATATTTTCGCACGATGCGGGATTTCCTTAAAACGTGATTTTCTGAAAAATTTTGACGAAAGAAAATTCTCCTTTTGGTTCTCTTTAGATGCTACATGTTAAGACGTACATGCCACAACAATTCTTTTCGAGATACAACGTGTAGTTTTGGAGATACAAGCTAATTTTGTACTATGCGTTATTTCTTCTCGTAAAGAGTTTCCAATGCGTACGTATATGTCTTTACTCTGCAAAACTGTATTTCCTTATGAAGTGGTATTCTTACATATCCTTTCGAGAGAAAACTGTCCTGTGCCTTCTCTTTTGAGGCTACACACTTAGACATACACGCAACATGAAAGCTTTTCGACTTACAACGTGTTTTTTAGGAAAAACAAGATAATTTCGCACGATGCGGGATTTCCTTAAAACGTGATTTTCTGAAAAATTTTGACGAAAGAAAATTCTCCTTTTGGTTCTCTTTAGATGCTACACGTTAAGACGTACACGCCACAACAATTCTTTTCGAGATACAACGTGTAGTTTTGGAGATACAAGCTAATTTTGTACTATGCGTTATTTCTTCTCGTAAAGAGTTTCCAATGCGTACGTATATGTCTTTACTCTGCAAAACTGTATTTCCTTATGAAGTGGTATTCTTACATATCCTTTCGAGAGAAAACTGTCCTGTGCCTTCTCTTTTGAGGCTACACACTTAGACATACACGCAACATGAAAGCTTTTCGACTTACAACGTGTTGTTTAGGAAAAACAAGATAATTTCGCACGATGCGGGATTTCCTTAAAACGTGATTTTCTGAAAAATTTTGACGAAAGAAAATTCTCCTTTTGGTTCTCTTTAGATGCTACATGTTAAGACGTACACGCCACAACAATTCTTTTCGAGATACAACGTGTAGTTTTGGAGATACAAGCTAATTTTGTACTATGCGTTATTTCTTCTCGTAAGGAGTTTCCAATGCGTACGTATATGTCTTTACTCTGCAAAACTGTATTTCCTTATGAAGTGGTATTCTTTTTTTTTTTTTTTTTTTTTATTCGATATAATTTATTTACATTTCAAATGATTTCCCCTTTTCTAGCCCCCCCACTCCCCGAAAGTCCCGCAAGCCCCCTTCTCTTCCCCTGTCCTCCCACCCACCCCTTCCCACTTCCCCGTTCTGGTTTTGCTGAATACTGTTTCACTGAGTCTTTCCAGAACCAGGGGCCACTCCTCCTTTCTTCTTGTACCTCATTTGATGTGTGGATTATGTTTTGGGTATTCCAGTTTTCTAGGTTAATATCCACTTATTAGTGAGTGCATACCATGATTCACCTTTTGAGTCTGGGTTACCTCACTTAGTATGATATTCTCTAGCTCCATCCATTTGCCTAAGAATTTCATGAATTCATTGTTTCTAATGGCTGAATAGTACTCCATTGTGTAGATATACCACATTTTTTGCATCCACTCTTCTGTTGAGGGATACCTGGGTTCTTTCCAGCATCTGGCAATTACAAATAGGGCTGCTATGAACATAGTAGAACATGTATCCTTATTACATGGTGGGGAGTCTTCTGGGTATATGCCCAGGAGTGGTATAGCAGGATCTTCTGGAAGTAAGGTGCCCAGTTTTCGGAGGAACCGCCAGACTGATTTCCAGAGTGGTTGTACCAATTTGCAACCCCACCAGCAGTGGAGGAGTGTTCCTCTTTCTCCACACCCTCTCCAACACCTGCTGTCTCCTGAATTTTTAATCTTAGCCATTCTGACTGGTGTAAGATGAAATCTTAGGGTTGTTTTGATTTGCATTTCCCTAATGACTAATGAAGTTGAGCATTTTTTAAGATGCTTCTCCGCCATCCGAAGTTCTTCAGGTGAGAATTCTTTGTTTAACTCTGTACCCCATTTTTTAATAGGGTTGTTTGGTTTTCTGGAGTCTAACTTCTTGAGTTCTTTATATATATTGGATATTAGCCCTCTATCTGATGTAGGATTGGTGAAGATCTTTTCCCAATTTGTTGGTTGCCGATTTGTCCTCTTGATGGTGTCCTTTGCCTTACAGAAACTTTGTAATTTTATGAGGTCCCATTTGTCAATTCTTGCTCTTAGAGCATACGCTATTGGTGTTCTGTTCAGAAACTTTCTCCCTGTGCCGATGTCCTCAAGGGTCTTCCCCAGTTTTTTTTCTATTAGCTTCAGAGTGTCTGGCTTTATGTGGAGGTCCTTGATCCATTTGGATTTGAGCTTAGTACAAGGAGACAAGGATGGATCAATTCGCATTCTTCTGCATGCTGACCTCCAGTTGAACCAGCACCATTTGTTGAAAAGGCTATCTTTTTTCCATTGGATGTTTTCAGCCTCTTTGTCGAGGATCAAGTGGCCATAGGTGTGTGGGTTCATTTCTGGATCTTCAATCCTGTTCCATTGATCCTCCTGTCTGTCACTGTACCAATACCATGCAGTTTTTAACACTATTGCTCTGTAGTATTGCTTGAGGTCAGGGATACTGATTCCCCCAGATTTCCTTTTGTTGCTGAGAATAGTTTTAGCTATCCTGGGTTTTTTGTTGTTCCAGATGAATTTGATAATTGCTCTTTCTAGCTCTGTGAAGAATTGAGTTGGGATTTTGATGGGTATTGCATTGAATCTGTATAGTGCTTTAGGCAAAATGGCCATTTTAACTATATTGATTCTGCCGATCCATGCGCATGGGAGGTTTTCCCATTTTTTGAGGTCTTCTTCCATTTCCTTCTTCAGAGTCTTGAAGTTCTTGTCATACAGATCTTTCACATGTTTGGTAAGAGTCACCCCAAGATACTTTATACTGTTTGTGGCTATTGTGAAGGGGGTCATTTCCCTAATTTCTTTCTCAGCCTGCTTATCCTTTGAGTATAGGAAGGCCACTGATTTGCTTGAGTTGACTTTATAACCTGCCACTTTGCTGAAGTTGTTTATCAGCTGTAGGAGCTCTCTAGTGGAGTTCTTTGGGTCACTTAGGTAGACGATCATGTCGTCTGCAAATAATGATAGTTTGACTTCTTCCTTTCCAATTTGTATCCCTTTGACCTCCTTATGTTGTCGAATTGCCCGAGCTAGTACCTCAAGTACAATATTGAAAAGATAAGGAGAAAGGGGGCAGCCTTGTCTGGTCCCTGATTTCAGTGGGATTGCTTCAAGTTTCTCTCCATTTAGTTTGATGCTGGCTACCGGTTTGCTGTATATTGCTTTTACTATGTTTAGGTATGGGCCTTGAATTCCTGTTCTCTCCAAGACTTTAAGCATGAAGGGATGCTGAATTTTGTCAAATGCTTTTTCAGCATCCAATGAAATGACCATGTGGTTTTGTTCTTTGAGTTTGTTTATGTAGTGGATTGTATTGATGGATTTCCGTATATTGAACCAACCCTGCATTCCTGGGATAAAGCCTACTTGATCATGGTGGATGATCGTTTTGATGTGTTCTTGGATTCGGTTGGCAAGAATTTTATTGAGTATTTTTGCATCGATGTTCATAAGGGAAATTGGTCTGAAGTTCTCTTTCTTTGTTGGATCTTTGTGTGGCTTTGGTATCAGCGTAATTGTGGCTTCGTAGAAGGAATTGGGTAGTGTTCCTTCTGTTTCTATTTTGTGGAATAGTTTGAAGAGTATTGGTGTTAACTCTTCTTTGAAGGTCTGGTAGAATTCTGCACTGAAGCCATCTGGTCCTGTGCTTTTTTTGGTTGGAAGACTTTCTATGACTCCTTCTATTTCTTTAGGCATTATGGGACTGTTTAGATGGTCTAGTTGGTCCTGATTTAATTTTGGTATTTGGTATCTGTCAAGGAAATTGTCCATTTCCTCCAGATTCTCCAGTTGTGTTGAGTATAGGCTCTTGTAGTAGGATCTGATGATTTTTTGGATTTCCTCAGTTTCCGTTGTTATATCTCCCTTTTCATTTCTAAGTTTGTTAATTTGGATACTTTCTCTGTGCCCTTTGGTCATTCTGGCTAAGGGTTTATCTATCTTGTTGATTTTCTCAAAGAACCAGCTCCTGGTATTGTTGATTTTTTGTATGGTTCTCTTTGTTTCTACTTGATTGATTTCAGCCCTGAGTTTGATGATTTCCTGCCTTCTACTCCTCCTGGGCGAAATAGCTTCTTTTTGTTCCAGGGCTTTCAGGTGTGTCATTAAGCTGGTAATGTATGCTCTCTCCATTTTCTTTTTGGAGGCACTCAGGGCTATGAGTTTTCCTCTTAGCACTGCTTTCATTGTGTCCCATAGATTTGGGTATGTTGTGTTTTCATTTTCATTGTGTTCTAAAAAGTCTTTAATTTCTTTCTTTATTTCTTCCTTGACCAAGGTATCATTGAGTAGAGTATTGTTCAGTTTCCACGTGTATGTGGGCTTTCTGTTGTTTCTGTTGCTATTGAAGACCACTTTTACTCCATAGTGATCAGATAGGAGGCATGGGATTAGTTCGATCTTCTTATATTTGTTGAGGTCTGTCTTGTGACCAATTATATGGTCGATTTTGGAGAAGGTACCATGAGGTGCTGAGAAAAAGGTATATTCTTTTGTTTTAGGATAGAATGTTCTATATATATCTGTTAAATCTAATTGGTCCAAAGCTTCAATTAGTTTCATTGTGTCCCTGTTTAGTTTCTGTTTTCCTGATCGGTCCATTGAGGAAAGTGCAGTGTTGAAGTCACCCACAATTATTGTGTTAGGTGCAATGTGTGCTTTTAGTTTTAATAAAGTTTCTTTTACAAAAGAGGGTGCCCTTACATTTGGGGCATAGATGTTCAGGATTGTCAGTTCTTCTTTTTGTATTTTTCCTTTGACCAGCAAGAAGTGACCCTCAGGGTCTCTTTTGATGACTTTGGGTTGAAAGTCAATTTTATCTGATATTAAAATGGCTACTCCAGCTTGTTTCCTGAGACCATTTGCTTGTAAAATTGTCTTCCAGCCTTTTACTCTAAGGTAGTGTTTGTCTTTGACCCTGAGGTGTGTTTCCTGTAAGCAGCAAAATGTAGGGTCCTGTTTACGTATCCATTCAGTTAGTCTGTGTCTTTTTATTGGGGCATTAAGTCCATTGATGTTAAGAGATATTAAGGAATAGTGATTGTTACTTCCTATCATTTTTGACGTTATTTTTTAAATTTGTATGCTTAACTTCTTTTGGGTTTGATGAAAGGTTACTATCTTGCTTTTTCCAGGGTGAAGTTTCCCTCCTTGTATTGGTGTTGTCCTCCTATTATCCTTTTTAGGGCCGGGTTTGTGGATAGATATTGGGTAAACTTGGTTTTGTCATGAAATATCTTAGTTTCTCCATCTATGGTGATTGAGAGTTTTGCTGGATATAGTAGTTTTGGTTGGCATTTGTGTTCTCTTAGAGTCTGCATGAGATCTGCCCAGGACCTTCTAGCCTTCATAGTCTCAGGTGAAAAGTCTGCTGTGATTCTGATAGGTCTTCCTTTATATGTTACTTGGCCTTTTTCTCTTACTGCCTTTAGTATTCTTTCTTTGTTTAGAACATTTGGTGTTTTGATTATTATGTGACGGGAAGTATTTCTGTTCTGGTCCAGTCTGTTTGGAGTTCTGTAGGCTTCTTGTATATTCATGGGCATCTCTCTCTTTAGGTTAGGGAAGTTTTCTTCCATAATTTTATTGAAGATATTTGCTGGCCCTTTAAGTTGTAAATCTTCACTCTCCTCTATGCCTATAATCCTTAGGTTTGGTCTTCTCATTGTGTCCTGGATTTCCTGGATATTTTGGGTTACAAGCTTTTTGCATTTTGCATTTTCTTTAACTGTTGAGTCCATGGTTTCTATGGAATCTTCAGCATCTGAGATTCTTTCTTCTATCTCTTGTATTCTGTTGTTGATATTTGTATCTCTGTCCCCTGATTTCTTCCCAAGGCTTTCTATCTCCAAAGTTGTCTCCCTTTGAGTTTTCTTAGTTGTTTCTACTTCTGATTTTAGATCCTGGATGGTTTTGCTTAGCTCCTTCACTTGCATGTTTGTGTTTTCCTGTAATTCTTTAAGAGATTTTTGTGTTCTCTCTTTCATGAGCTCAGCCTGTTGACCAAAGTTCTCCTGTATTTCTTTAAGAGATTTTTGTGTTTCGTCTTTCATGACCTCAGCCTGTTGAGCAAAGTTCTCCTGTATTTCTTTAAGTGTTTTTTGCATTTCCTCCTTGTTGGCTTTTGTATTCTCCTGGATTTCTTTCAATGATTTTTGTGTTTCCCTTGCAAGGGCTTCTACCTTTTGATCCATTGTCTCCTGAATTTCTTTATGTATGACCTTCATGTGTTCCTGTACCAGCATCATGACCAGTGATTTTAAATCCAAATCTTGTTTTACTGGTGTGATGGGGTATCCAGGACATGTTGGTAGAGGAGAATTGGGTTCAGATGTTGCCATATTGCCTTGATTTCTGTTAGTGACGTTCCTGCGTTTGCCTTTTGCCATCTAGATCTCACTGGTGTTAGTTTATCTTGTCAGTGCTGGACTCACCAGTGCAAGCTGCCCCTTCCCAGTTGGCCTCTGGTGCACAGCTTACCTCCTGCACTGCTTGTAGACAGTGTGCTGCTGCCCAGGCTGTTCAGATCCCGAAGCAGGCACCCGAAGGCTCCCGCTGGGGCCCGCTGGATTCACTGGAGCACACTGACTTCTCCCAGCTGGCCGCCCGGAAGCCCAGCTAGCCACTTGCAGGACTTGGAGATGTAATGCTGCCGCCCAGACTGATCTGGATCCGGAAGCGGAGAGAGTAGAGCTAAGGGCTTCTGCCTGAGGCCTTGCCCCAGATTGTGTCTGTGGAGCAGATGGAGCCCGTGTGCACTCCCAGGGAGTGCCGATGGTGTATCATGAAGTGGTATTCTTACATATCCTTTCGAGAGAAAACTGTCCTGTGCCTTCTCTTTTGAGGCTACACACTTAGACATACACGCAACATGAAAGCTTTTCGACTTACAACGTGTTGTTTAGGAAAAACAAGATAATTTCGCACGATGCGGGATTTCCATAAAACGTGATTTTCTGAAAAATTTTGTCGAAAGAAAATTCTCCTTTTGGTTCTCTTTAGATGCTACATGTTAAGACGTACACGCCACAACAATTCTTTTCGAGATACAACGTGTAGTTTTGGAGATACAAGCTAATTTTGTACTATGCGTTATTTCTTCTCGTAAAGAGTTTCCAATGCGTACGTATATGTCTTTACTCTGCAAAACTGTATTTCCTTATGAAGTGGTATTCTTACATATCCTTTCGAGAGAAAACTGTCCTGTGCCTTCTATTTTGAGGCTACACACTTAGACATCCACGCAACATGAAAGCTTTTCGACTTACAACGTGTTGTTTAGGAAAAACAAGATAATTTCGCACGATGCGGGATTTCCTTAAAACGTGATTTTCTGAAAAATTTTGACGAAAGAAAATTCTCCTTTTGGTTCTCTTTAGATGCTACATGTTAAGACGTACACGCCACAACAATTCTTTTCGAGATACAACGTGTAGTTTTGGAGATACAAGCTAATTTTGTACTATGCGTTATTTCTTCTCGTAAAGAGTTTCCAATGCATACTTATGTCTTTACTCTGCAAAACTGTATTTCCTTATGAAGTGGTATTCTTACATATCCTTTCGAGAGAAAACTGTCCTGTGCCTTCTCTTTTGAGGCTACACACTTAGACATACACGCAACATGAAAGCTTTTCGACTTACAACGTGTTGTTTAGGAAAAACAAGATAATTTCGCACGATGCGGGATTTCCATAAAACGTGATTTTCTGAAAAATTTTGACGAAAGAAAATTCTCCTTTTGGTTCTCTTTAGATGCTACATGTTAAGACGTACACGCCACAACAATTCTTTTCGAGATACAACGTGTAGTTTTGGAGATACAAGCTAATTTTGTACTATGCGTTATTTCTTCTCGTAAAGAGTTTCCAATGCATACTTATGTCTTTACTCTGCAAAACTGTATTTCCTTATGAAGTGGTATTCTTACATATCCTTTCGAGAGAAAACTGTCCTGTGCCTTCTCTTTTGAGGCTACACACTTAGACATACACGCAACATGAAAGCTTTTCGACTTACAACGTGTTGTTTAGGAAAAACAAGATAATTTCGCACGATGCGGGATTTCCATAAAACGTGATTTTCTGAAAAATTTTGACGAAAGAAAATTCTCCTTTTGGTTCTCTTTAGATGCTACATGTTAAGACGTACACGCCACAACAATTCTTTTCGAGATACAACGTGTAGTTTTGGAGATACAAGCTAATTTTGTACTATGCGTTATTTCTTCTCGTAAAGAGTTTCCAATGCGTACGTATATGTCTTTACTCTGCAAAACTGTATTTCCTTATGAAGTGGTATTCTTACATATCCTTTCGAGAGAAAACTGTCCTGTGCCTTCTCTTTTGAGGCTACACACTTAGACATACACGCAACATGAAAGCTTTTCGACTTAGAACGTGTTGTTTAGGAAAAACAAGATATTTTCGCATGATGCGGGATTTCCTTAAAACGTGATTTTCTGAAAAATTTTGACGAAAGAAAATTCTCCTTTTGGTTCTCTTTAGATGCTACATGTTAAGACGTACACGCCACAACAATTCTTTTCGAGATACAACGTGTAGTTTTGGAGATACAAGCTAATTTTGTACTATGCGTTATTTCTTCTCGTAAAGAGTTTCCAATGCGTACGTATATGTCTTTACTCTGCAAAACTGTATTTCCTTATGAAGTGGTATTCTTACATATCCTTTCGAGAGAAAACTGTCCTGTGCCTTCTCTTTTGAGGCTACACACTTAGACATACACGCAACATGAAAGCTTTTCGACTTACAACGTGTTGTTTAGGAAAAACAAGATAATTTCGCACGATGCGGGATTTCCTTAAAACGTGATTTTCTGAAAAATTTTGACGAAAGAAAATTCTCCTTTTGGTTCTCTTTAGATGCTACATGTTAAGACGTACACGCCACAACAATTCTTTTCGAGATACAACGTGTAGTTTTGGAGATAAAAGCTAATTTTGTACTATGCGTTATTTCTTCTCGTAAGGAGTTTCCAATGCGTACGTATATGTCTTTACTCTGCAAAACTGTATTTCCTTATGAAGTGGTATTCTTACATATCCTTTCGAGAGAAAACTGTCCTGTGCCTTCTCTTTTGAGGCTACACACTTAGACATACACGCAACATGAAAGCTTTTCGACTTCCAACGTGTTGTTTAGGAAAAACAAGATAATTTCGCACGATGCGGGATTTCCATAAAACGTGATTTTCTGAAAAATTTTGACGAAAGAAAATTCTCCTTTTGGTTCTCTTTAGATGCTACATGTTAAGACGTACACGCCACAACAATTCTTTTCGAGATACAACGTGTAGTTTTGGAGATACAAGCTAATTTTGTACTATGCGTTATTTCTTCTCGTAAAGAGTTTCCAATGCGTACGTATATGTCTTTACTCTGCAAAACTGTATTTCCTTATGAAGTGGTATTCTTACATATCCTTTCGAGAGAAAACTGTCCTGTGCCTTCTCTTTTGAGGCTACACACTTAGACATACACGCAACATGAAAGCTTTTCGACTTACAACGTGTTGTTTAGGAAAAACAAGATATTTTCGCACGATGCGGGATTTCCTTAAAACGTGATTTTCTGAAAAATTTTGACGAAAGAAAATTCTCCTTTTGGTTCTCTTTAGATGCTACATGTTAAGACGTACACGCCACAACAATTCTTTTCGAGATACAACGTGTAGTTTTGGAGATACAAGCTAATTTTGTACTATGCGTTATTTCTTCTCGTAAAGAGTTTCCAATGCGTACGTATATGTCTTTACTCTGCAAAACTGTATTTCCTTATGAAGTGGTATTCTTACATATCCTTTCGAGAGAAAACTGTCCTGTGCCTTCTCTTTTGAGGCTACACACTTAGACATACACGCAACATGAAAGCTTTTCGACTTACAACGTGTTTTTTAGGAAAAACAAGATAATTTCGCACGATGCGGGATTTCCTTAAAACGTGATTTTCTGAAAATTTTGACGAAAGAAAATTCTCCTTTTGGTTCTCTTTAGATGCTACATGTTAAGACGTACACGCCACAACAATTCCTTTCGAGATACAACGTGTAGTTTTGGAGATACAAGCTAATTTTGTACTATGCGTTATTTCTTCTCGTAAGGAGTTTCCAATGCGTACGTATATGTCTTTACTCTGCAAAACTGTATTTCCTTATGAAGTGGTATTCTTACATATCCTTTCGAGAGAAAACTGTCCTGTGCCTTCTCTTTTGAGGCTACACACTTAGACATACACGCAACATGAAAGCTTTTCGACTTACAACGTGTTGTTGAGGAAAAACAAGATAATTTCGCACGATGCGGGATTTCCTTAAAACGTGATTTTCTGAAAAATTTTGACGAAAGAAAATTCTCCTTTTGGTTCTCTTTAGATGCTACATGTTAAGACGTACACGCCACAACAATTCTTTTCGAGATACAACGTGTAGTTTTGGAGATACAAGCTAATTTTGTACTATGCGTTATTACTTCTCGTAAAGAGTTTCCAATGCGTACGTATATGTCTTTACTCTGCAAAACTGTATTTCCTTATGAAGTGGTATTCTTACATATCCTTTCGAGAGAAAACTGTCCTGTGCCTTCTATTTTGAGGCTACACACTTAGACATACACGCAACATGAAAGCTTTTCGACTTACAACGTGTTGTTTAGGAAAAACAAGATATTTTCGCACGATGCGGGATTTCCTTAAAACGTGATTTTCTGAAAAATTTTGACGAAAGAAAATTCTCCTTTTGGTTCTCTTTAGATGCTACATGTTAAGACGTACACGCCACAACAATTCTTTTCGAGATACAACGTGTAGTTTTGGAGATACAAGCTAATTTTGTACTATGCGTTATTTCTTCTCGTAAAGAGTTTCCAATGCGTATGTATATGTCTTTACTCTGCAAAACTGTATTTCCTTATGAAGTGGTATTCTTACATATCCTTTCG